>NW_026000221.1:21110940-21111731 GCF_001458135.2 Marmota marmota marmota
TCTCTCTCTCTCTCTCTCTCTCTCTCTCTCTCTCTCTCTCTCTCTCTCTCTCTCTCTCCTCTTTCTTTCCCTTGTCACTCTTACTAGAAAGTAGGCCCCAGGAGACCTTGTCTGGCTTGTTCCCTGCTGTGTCCCCAGGGCCTGGGATAGGGCCAGACATAGAGTTGCTGCTAGGTGCCAGGCAAACGTGGATCGATAAATAAACGCGAAGTATCTGTGCAAACACCTGTGAACTGAGGCGCGTGAGAGCTTGGGGTGCACAGGGAGCAATGAATCAGAAACCCCAACATCACCTCCCGTCTTCTAAGTGATTCCTCCACCCCCAGCTCAATATTTCATTTCTTCCCCACGACTGCCCTGTGCGTCGCAGGCCCTGCCTGCCTCTGGTTGACAGACGAGGAAATGGAAACTCAGCCACCTACCACCGAGTTTCCTAGCGATGTTTGGAAGTGAACGCTGCATCAAGACATAAAAGGTACACCCCCTTCTCCTGCCCAGTTTGCACAGACACCGCCCCAGTACTCGGAGTCGCGCAAGAGATCTGCTGGGTGTCCAGAGAGACGCAGGAATTCTCTGGAGGACACACAGCGCCCTAGAAGCAGAGGGGAGAGTGGTCCACGCGGAGAGCTGCGTCGCCCCGGCCAGTGGCCAGGAACACAGGGGAGCAAAGCCGTGAGATAAATGCGCAGCTGTCCCTGCTGCGTATGGCGCGGACTCCGACCTCAGTTTCCCACGATGACTGCAAAGGAACTGGGGCGCTGGCCGGGCCCCGGCGAGCGGAGGGTTAAGGG
>NW_026000221.1:21111756-21131850 GCF_001458135.2 Marmota marmota marmota
CTCAGCGCTGGCAGCCGCAGGGGAGCCAAGCCCCGGAGCAGCGGCACCCACTGCGGGAGGGCGGCGACCGCGGCCGGGGCCACCTCGGGAGGCGACATGGCCGAGTTCCCGTCGAAAGTGAGCACGCGGACCAGCAGTCCCGCGCAGGGCGCCGGCGCCTCGGTCTCGGCGCTGCGCCCGGATCTGGGCTTCTTGCGCTCCATCCTCGGGGTGCTCATGCTGCTGCAGCTGGTGAGCGCGCGGGCCCAGGGGTTGGGGGGTCCCGTCCCGGCCGCCGGGACTCGGGAGCGGCGCCACCTCTTCGCTCCGGGTGCGACCCCAGCCAGGCTCCCTCGCACCGACGCGCAGTGCCTACTCCCGGGGCGCCTCCAGGACCGATCCCCGGTATCACCCTGGAACCCTCTCGCCGCGGGACGCCTCCGTGGCTATGCCTGCGAGCAAGTGCACGGTGCGCCCAAGTTCAGGGTGCTCACGCCTCAGCGCCCAGCAGCCCCGCCCCAGGCTGGTCCCCACCGGCCACACCCGAGCGCCCACGGAAGCCTGCGATCGCCGCGCACCACTCTCTCCTTGCGTTGTCTGCTCTCTTCTTCCCTGCCCCCACTCTGTCAGGACAATGCCCACAGCCCTCCAGGGGACCCAGGTTGAATGGGCAAAGTCCACTCTTGGCCCCCTTCTGCCCAGCGACCGGCACTCCGCGTGGCTGCGCTCCAGAACTCTCCCGGTCCCGGCGAGGGAGGACCGCCCTGCCCCAGGCCCTATGGGCTCCCGCCTGGAGCCAGCCCCTTCTGGCTTCCTCTAGGTGACCTGCCGAGTTCCAGCCGGTTTGGCTGGCTCCACGGGGCCGAGATAGCGCGCTCAGGCAGGGGACAGGGATTTGTGGGAAGTCAGAGGCCAGACTCCCAGATCTCGGCGCAGATACCGAAGGCCCAAGGGAACGCCACCACACGCCCGTCCAGTTACAGGCCTGGGGTGTTCGCTTTCTTCCACAGCACCCTCCTGGGAGGGTCTGGAGACCCGGTGGCTGCCCCTGTGAGAGGGATCCCCACCTGCTGAGGGAGGGTCCGTAGTCATAGATGACCATGGACTTAGAGGTGGGCGCCGATCGATCACTTTTCCTTTACCATCCAGTGAGTGGGTACATCCCGCCGTCCCCCTCGCTGCCCAGTGCTAGCAAGACCGCCAGGCACTGGCTGGAGATGCGTTGTCACCCTGGTGCCTAGCCCTCCCGGAGATAGGTCTCCTCCTCCCACCCGCTTGGAGAGCACCCACTTCCACCTGGGTGCGTGCTACCTGTAGTTCAGGATCCCTCACCTTTCCCTTTATGGGCTACCTCCCCCATCCTGCTGGGGGGGTTTGTTTAAAATGCTGATCCTTGGACCCCACCCCGTTAAAAATGTGGGATTGTTATTTGAATCTCAGGAAGTGCAGCCTGAAACCTACACGGTTAACTCTTCTCCTAGAGTTTTGGGGGTTTTGTTTTGTTGATTTTTGGTGAGAATATCTGTCCTGGGAGGTGACCCTCTTCCAGGGCTAATTTAAGTCTCCTGGTGGGAAGAGCCACTGACCCCACTACAGCTGGAGCGCTCAGCTCTGGGCTGTTGGTGGGAGCCTGATGGGCCAGCGCCAGGTGCCCAGGAGGAGGGAGGGCTTCCTGGAGGAGGTGGCTTCTGAGCTGGGGCTTCAGGGGTTTCTGAGGCAGAGGTGGAGAAGGGGTGAGCCAAGGGCAAGGCATTGTGAGACCTAGGCTTAGGGAAGAGGGGTGTGGGGTGGGGGGTTTGAGGGGATGTCAGGGAGCCCAGCAGGTCGGGGGAACCGAAGCTGAAGCCTCTCTCTGGTGTGGTCCCCTGTGTGTATCTTCCAGTCACCAAGAATCATATACTTTGCCAGAACTAGGGACCTGGTTCTGGTGGCAGCTTTAGGGGCTCTTGAAGCAAGTTGGACAGATGATAGAGTGGCTTGGCGCATCCCCAGGGTTAACCAAGAGTTTCAGGGGACAGGAGCATTTTGTATTTGAACCATGAGAATTGCAATAAGGGGGATCAAAGGAACTGGTGTGGGCTGCTGTGGTTTGAGGGACCCTGGTGGCTTGATAATTTGGGGGTCCTCTGCAGTCTCAGGACTCCTCACAAGCTGTAGACACTGAGGTCTAGGTAGGACCCAGAGTGCTGTGGTGGAATTTGCTGGGGCCACCTGCTCTCAGGGACTACATGTGGGAGTCCTGGCCTTCCTTGGCCCCCAGCCTTAGTGCTTTGGTCCCCATCAGAGTTCTGAAGACCTGCACCTCTTAAAGCCAATCTGCTCTTTGAAGAAGCTGCTTCCTGAACTGTTTCCATGGCAATGGATAGTTCCACTGGGCCTGAGACAGGGGGTTCACCCAAAAGGCACCACCCTCTGCAGGGAAGAGGGAACCGCTCTCCCCAGTCAGGTGCACACTGGCTCCAGGGCCTTTGTCACCTCTTATTCTGCCCAATTTAAAGGCGAGGACACTGAGGCCTGGAGGAGGTCCTCTGTCCTGGACCTCCCTGCCCTCCACCCGATTGATTTTTCTGGCTCGTGCCTGGTTATCAGGCTCAGCTTTGCTCCCAGGAGGCTTGGGGGCTGGAGCTTTGGAGGGAGCATCGGGAGGCCCAGAGTGCCTGCCCCCTGGGGATCAGAGAAGGCTTCCTGGAGGAAGCAGCAAGTGAGAAGTCGGAAGTGCACTCCCCACCAGACCCTCTGCGCTCCCAGGATCTGGTGGGTTCCTGGTGTGATGGGAGAAAGGTCGGGCGGCTAGGAGGGTCCCCAGCTCCTCGAGCAGGAGATATGTCCTTCATCCAGTCTCCTATGTGTCCTGCGGAACCCATCTTGCTGTGAGTCCCAGATGGCTGGTGATCACTGCTTTATGCCACCTCTCTCTCCCCATCAGTCTAGTTCCAGAAAGAACATTAGATCTTCAGCCACGTGAGACAGAAGAGTTGGGCTGGGCTGTGGCTCGGTGGTGGAGCGCTTGCCTAGCATGTGTGAGGCACTGGGTCTGATTCTGAGCACTGCATATAAATAAATAAAGGTCCACTGACAAGTAAAAAATATTTTTTAAAAAAAGAACATATTTCTAAAAGGTGATGGTTTGGAGGGAGGAATTGACTTTAAAGATAGATTTTTTTTTTAAAAGAGAGATTACTGTATCAGAAATCTATAGTAAGTTTAAGGGTATTGGTTTATAGATGCCGAGTAGCCTATGCAAAAAGGGAAACATGAATTTGTGCAAATAGTCTCTAAAAAGGAGTCAGGCAAAATCTAGAAACAGCTCTTCTGGCCATGAAACCTAGAGTCCTTAACGCTATAATTCTTTGCATGGTAAGGAAGGAGAGGAATGTCGTGGACAGTATGGTTCACTGGTGCTTATGGAAGCTCTTGAAGCCTTTTTAGAATAAGTATAAAGTAAATTCCAGTGAATTACCCATCTCTTTCTTATTTTTAAGTCCTCCCAAAGCTCTGGGGAAGAAGAAGATCTTATCTGCTGAGAAAACAGGCTCAGAGAGGGTGAGGGACTTGTCCAAGGTCACACAGGAGAGACTAGCAAACCTACCACTGAGGCTTTGGGAAGCCTAAGCCTGTGGCTATGCTCCCCATTTTGTTTGGGTAGCTGGGGTTCTTGGGGTGCTTTGGAGGAGGAGCAGGACTTCAGGAAAGGAGACTCATTTGGGGCCTTTAGGGAGGGTTTCCTGGCAGAGGGAGGCTCTCAAGGTCTCAGTGTGTGAAGGAGGGTAGTGAGAACGAGGTTCAGTAGAGCCCTGGATTGCAGGGGTGTCCTCAAGGCCCAGGAGGTGGGAGTGGTATGAACGCCCTGTCACAGGAGGGCCATTTGCCTTTGGCTCCGATGACCCTTCTCTTACCCTACTTCCTGGGATTAGAGGTGGCCACAGGTTCCCAATTTGCAGGTGAATAAACAGGTTGACAGCCTCCCCCGCGGCCAGGTGGCCGGTCCATGGAGTGGGGCCAGGAGCCTGGTGGGCAGCAGGCTCTGCTCCACAGCGGGCTCTGCTCCCTCGGGGCTGGTGCTCCGGGACTTCCCGCCTTTCCCTGAGCCTCAGTGGCAGTGGTGGGTCTGGAGGAGCAGGGAAGGCAGGGCTCGCCCCAGCGCGGTGGAAGGCAGGACTCCCAGGTCATGACGTCCGGGGAACCATCATGCCCTTGAACTTGAACCTCTGGGTCGCCAGCTCGGCCCCCTCCAGGCTGCCCCTTCACCCTTGAGCGTTAGAAAGCGGCTCCTTTGGGTGGCCCTGCTCTGTCTGCAGCACCAGCAGGCGGCCAGCGACTCTCAGGGACCGGGGAGGGCCTGAGGCCCACCGAGATCTCCAGGAAGGGGCGGCCAGGGCTGATGGGGGGGACAACAGGGGTCGGGGGCCTTGGGGTTGCCATGCTGGGTACTCCAGGACCTTCTTTGTCACTGAGCCCCGTGATGGTGCAGTGACCTCAGTGTGGCCTTCCAGGACCCTCCGCTGACCGGCTTCCTCCACCCAGGCCCAGGTACCCTGTCCCCAGCCCCTGCCTCCTGTGGCAGTTGTGTGTGTGTGTGTGTGTGTGTGTGTGTTCTGGGGATTGAACTGAGATCCTCATGCATGCCAGGCAAGTGCTCCATCACTGAGTCACATCCCTCGCCGTATTTTACTTATTTTGAGATAATGTCTCACTAAGTTGCCAAGGCTGCCCTCAAACTTGTGATCCTCCTGCCTCAGCCTCCCAAGAAACTGGGCTTACAAGTGCCTGAACCCACCCATTCTGTGTGTACTGGGGATTGAACCCACAGGGGCTTTATCACTAAACCATGTCCCCATCCATTTTTATTGTTTATTTTGGGTTTATTTATATTGTTTATTTTGAGACAAGGTCTTGCCAGGTTGTTGAGGGTGGCTTCAAATTTGAGATCCTGCTGTCTCAGCCTCCCAAGTTACTGGGATTACAGGTGTGCAACACTCTACCTGGCTTCCTTAACTTTTTTGTAGGGGGTATTGGGGATCAAATTCAGGGGCACTCAACCACTGAGCCACATCCCCAGCCCTTTTTTTGTATTTTATTTAGAGACAGGGTCTCTCTGAGTTGCTGAGGGCCTCGCTATTGCTGAGGCTGACTTTGAACCAGTGTGCCTGGCCTGGGCTTCTTTAGTTTTTAACTTTTAAAATTTATGTTGTGGTGCTAGGGATCAACTCAGGACCTCAGGTACTGAGCAAGTGCCTACCTCTGAGCTGCATCTCCAGCCCTTCTTTAATTTTTTTCTCCTAAGTATGTGATATGTTTACAAAGGTCAAGTGGAAAATGGTACTATGAGAACTACCTGTCCCCTCTGGTTAAAGCTGACTCCTTTCACACCTACTCAGTTTCCCACGTTTTATTTTATGACCTTATTTAAGATGGTTTATGCAGTCGGGCAGTGTTGCACACCTGTAATCCTAGCAGCTCTGGAGGCCGAGGCAGGAGGATCACAAGTTCAAGGCCAGCCTCAGCAACTTAAGGAGGCCCTTGCTGACTCTGCCTCAAAATAAAAAATAAAAAAGGGCTGGGATGTGGTTCAGTGGTTAAACACCCCTGGGTTCAATCCCTGGTACCAAAAAAAAAAAAAAAAAAAAAAAAAAAAAAGGTAGACCACCCTGTCTACCAAGGCTCAGCCTGCCCACAGGCCTCTGCGTTTGCCCCTGTTCATGCCTTAAACATGTGCCACGGGTCTTTTTATCTTAGTGTAGGGAGCCCATCACTTCCTTTTGGGGCTCCAGTCCTGTGCCCTTATGCAGCCCTGGAGTGACTGGTGAGGCCATCCCCTTCGGTGACAGGCACCTGGGTGTTCCCTTCTTTGGCTGTCTCACATCTCTGCCACAGGGCAGGGCGTGGTCTCACCTGCACCCTGCGTCTGTGTGCTGAGTTTCCAGAAGTTGCCCGTGGGGTCAGAGGGTGTGTGTGCTCCTGATCGTGTGGAGATTGCCAACCAGCCTCCTTCGAGGCCACACCCATCCTCCGGGGAGGTAGGTGCCTGGTTCCCCCAGCTGCGCTGCATGGTGATCTGACACACTTCTGGATGTCCCCCAGGCTGAGAGGCCAGGAGGGTAGGTCCGCGCTGTGTTCTAGTCTTCTCAGGAGAGAGGTTGCTTTTGTTTTCCCTAAGTGCTGGGGATTGCACTCAGGTCTTCACGCAGCTGGGCGAGAGCCCTACCCCTGAGCTACACCTCAGCCCTTTCTATTTTATTTTGAGACAGGGTCTCACTAGATGCCAGGCTACCCTCGAGTTTGCAGTGCCCCTGCCTCAGCCTCCTGAGTAGCTGGGATTCTACTGGGCACGGCCCTACCTGGCCACTTTTAAAGAAATACTTCAGAGCCATTTGTATTTCCTTGTCTGTCTGTATTCTACCCAGCTGTTGGTCTGTGTCTTGGGTGCCAGGAGTTCAAAATATTTGCAGATAGATTTTTTTTTTTCCTAGTCCACCCCCCATCTGATCCTAAGTGCTTTTTGTCATGCAAAGGTTATGGGTTTTGTTGGTTTGTTGTTGTTATTTTTGTTGCTGAGGGTCTCTTTCTGGCTTCTGGAAATTAAGGTATAGTTAGACCTTTCCTAAGACAAGGTAATAAAGAAGTTCTACGTAGAAATTGGCAGGTCTCGTATTATCTCTGTTCATCCCATCCTGAAGGGTCACGTAGAGCAGATGGCCTCCGTGTGGCTAGAGTGTCTGTGGCTCCTGTACAACACTTTAAAATAGTGTAGTCCCATTGCATGTGGTGGTGCATGCCTGTGATCCCAAGAGACTCAGGAGGCTGAGACAGGAGGACTGCAAGTTCAAGGCCAGCCTCAGCAGCTTAAGGAGATCCTATCTCAAAATTAAAAAATAAAAAAAATAAGAAGGGCTGGGGATGTGGCTCAGTGGTAGAGCACCTCTGGGTTTAGTCCCCAGTACCCCAAAAGAAAAAAATAGTTCCCTCTTATACACAGGGATATACCCTAGACCCTGGAGAAGACTTTTGACTACAGATGAATCCTATAGATATTGTTTTCTCTCTGCATAAATAGCAATGCTAAAGTTTAATTTATAAATTGGGCCCAATAAAGATTGACAATAAATAATAATAAGATAGAACAATGATGGCAATATACTTTAATAAAAGTTATTTAAAATTATGAATTATTTGTTTCTGGAATTTTTCATGTCATTTTTTACTATAGCTATCTGAAAAACAGAAAGCCAACCCATAGATAAAATGGAGATGGCTCCAAAGGAGAGCAACACAAGGGGAGACCAGCCTGTCTGTCTAGAACATATTAACATTGTTTCATATTTGTTGCACTTAGTTTTAGCATTATGTTGCATTGTCCAGGTTTCCCAATATAAGTGATTTAAAAGTTTCATTTTAAAATTAGCTTCTTTGGGCGGGGGTTGTGGCTCAGCCGAAGAGCGCTGGCCCAGCACATGCAAGGTGCTGGGTTCGATCCTCAGCACCACATATAAATAAACAAAATCAAGATCTAAAATAAATAAATGAATAAATAAAATTAGCTTCTTTGGCTGGGGTTAGTGGCACACACCTATAATGCCAGTGGCTCAGGAGGCTGAGGCAGGAGGATCACAAATTCAAGGATAGCCTCAGCAACTTATCGAGACCCTGACTCAAAATAAAATATAAAAAGAGTTGGGGGGCTGGGGATGTGGCTCAAGCAGTAGCGCGCTTGCCTGGCATGCGTGCGGCCCGAGTTTGATCCTCAGCACCACATACAAACAAAGATGTTGTGTCCGCCGAAAACTAAAAAATAAATATTAAAAAAAAATTCTCTCTCTCTCTCTCTCTCTTTAAAAAAAAAACTTTAAAAAAAAAAAAGAGTTGGGGCTGGGGCTCAGTGGTTAAGTGCCCCTGGGTTCAATCCCCCATCTATCACCAAATTAGCTTATTTGTGTGATATGTGCAAGTCTGTCATGGGGGACACCTTAAGTAATCAATACATCTGTGAAATTCCAACCCTCAAAGAAATCAAGACAGCAGCTCTACATGTAATGAAGGACCATCTTTAGGGTAAGTGAGAAAAGCAAGGTGCAGAAAGAGTGTATAGAGTGTGACTATTTGTGTGGAGGAAATACACCTATAGGACATACTTTTCTGAAAGAGTGAGTGAGTGTGTGTGTGTGTGTGTGTGTGTGTGTGTGTGGTCCAGATAGTTTGTGGATATGGCAAAAGGTATGAGGCCAGTGTTTGAACACCTCCCAGGCCCAGAGAGGGAAAGGCACTTTGCCCAATGTCACACAGCAACAAGCAGTTCTGGGGGAGCCACACCCTGTGGCTTTGGGGAGCACAGGGGGTGGGGTGGGAGTTGTGTTCCTTGGCAGCCCCGAGAGCCCAGCCCTGATACTCGTGGAACCCTGATACCGGGCCTCCGCTCTGGGCTGGGTCAGCTCCTCCTGTTTGCCCAGGGAGGACCGGCCGCTGAGTGACTCCAGGTCCTGGAAGGCAGGGAGGCGGGGAGGCTGGGCCGAAGGTCGGCAGCCTGCATCCCCGAGCTGCCACGGAGTGGAGCAGGGCCTGCTCTGGAGCCGTCCACTGTCATTTGGTGGGAAGGCTGGTGTCAGACACCAAGTGAGCTTTTGACATCTGTGGGGGCAGTGGAAAGGGGACACCAGCCCCTCCTTGAAGCTGAGGCAGGCCGGCTGGCTCAAGGTCACCCAGAGCTCAGTGCCAATATCTCTGGAAGTCTGGGGGACAGGGAGGACCCACCCTTCAGGCTGCGCCAGCCCCAGTCCCCAGCAGGTTAATGGAATCCACGTGCTTCACGGCTGGTTTCCTTCTGTGGGGCTGGTGGGAGCCGGCCCCTGGGAACGCTGAGGACAAGCCTCCCGTTATCCTGGCCACCCCAGGGTTGAGCTCTGTCCCTGTCCCGGTCTGCTCTGGCCTCTGGGACAATGATGCTTCTCGTCTCCAGGGGACTGTCCCTCAGCAGAACTGTCCACCCTTTACCCCTTACTGTGTATGACCAGGGGCCAGGACTTCTAAAGTGCCTCAGTTGTCCTCATCTGTGAGATGGGCCAAGTGCTTCCTTCAGGGAGACCTGGGCCCTGGGGTGGGGCGCCCTGGGGGCCTGGCAGGCTGGGTGAGGGGCTGGGGTGGGGGGTGCCCCAGAACTCCCTGGGTCCTTTTCAGGAGCAGAGAATGAGGCCTTCCTGGGAAAGCTATCTATGCGTGTCTGGAGAGACCTTGGTGCTCGCTGCTCAAGAGAGCACTGTGGGGTGAGCCAGGGGACCCTGAGGGTGGGAGAGGAGGAAGGAATGGGGGCAGACAGGGGTGTCCAGGGTCCTGCCAGTGTCTCCAGGGAGCCAGGGGCTCCTTGGGAGTGTGACTCACAGAGCCCCCGGCTACCTTCACATCTTGGGCCCCTTGGTCTGGCCCCAGAGATCAGCATGGGAAATGGGGGTGGGGTAGGCAAGGGCAGTTTGAGCTCATGCCGGGAGCCCTGGGGGCCGCAGGAGCAGGATGCGGCCTTGGCTCTGTCGCACACTGTGTGCGTGGCCGCCCACTGGGAGGTGCGTGGACAGTTCTGCCTCGGGATTTCACAGATGCAGCCTCGGGAGGGAAACACACTGGGCTGCTGCTGCTCACGGGCAGCCTTGGGCTGGACCGGGCCCGGCCTCGGCCTCCATCCTCCTCTTCCTGCCACAGTGCTGAGACGCAGGGCCCGGATGGGTCTCACCACAGGCCACACCCTGGCCATTGTCCCTGTGGCCTTCCCTGCACCAAGGACCACACCTGGTGCAGGTGACTCATCTCTACGCCCATTTTGAGATGGCAAAGGGAGGCACTGCGGGTAGGTGGTGCCTTGTTGGTGCCCCTGCTCCCTGGAGAGCTGGCACGGTGACACCAAGGTTCTCAAAGGCTCCGTGTCCCGCTCGGGAATTCCAAGGTGCCTCCCCAGCCCACCCTTCCCTGGCCCAGGAGGGGGGTGGCGTGTGGTGGTGTTGTAGCCGGTCCAGGCGCCTGGAGCCTCTGTCCCCTGCCCCTTTGTCTCGTGTGACACAATGGGTGGCTTTTTTGTTCCCATAAAGTCCCTTTCAGTGTAGGGAGAAGGGCCAGGGCGGGGGTGGAGGCTAGGCCTGACCAGGCCAAGTTCTGAGTGTCCTCAGGCTGCCCAGATGTGTCCTGAGAGAGGGGGAACCCCAGAAGGGTCATTGGTCACCCTGGGCCATGGTTTCCTGGATGGCACTGTTGGGAGAGGGCATCTGGGGGATGTGGAAGGTATTGCCACTGTCCCCTGCTTTCCGCCGTCAGCAGTCAGTGGCCCTTGCCCTCACACTCTTTCTAAAACATTTGGTTTAGTTGCCAACATTTAAAAATGGTAGCCAGGGGCCAGGGTGGTGGCTCAGTGGTAGCGTGCTCGCCTAGCACACGTGAGGCACTGGGTTCAAACCTCAGCACCACATTAAAAAAATGAAATAAAGATTGTGTGTCCACTTACAACTAAAAAAAAAAAAATGGTATCCAGACACGGTGGTGCACACGCCTGTAATCCCAGCAGCTCGGGAGGCTGAGACAGGAGGCCAGCCTCAGCAACTTAGCAAGGCCCTAAGCAACCTAATGAGAACCTGTCTCAAAATAAAACATAAAAGGGATTGGGGATGTGGCTCAGTGGTAAAGTGCTTCTGAGTTCACTCCCAGTACCCCACCCTGCCCCAATTTTTTTTTTTTTAATGGTAGATTTCACATCAACATCCAGGTTCCTAATATCCCTTGAAGAATTAGCTCTGGCTACCCCAGGTCAGATGCCAGCTCTCCTGCCCCAGAGGCCTCACTGGGCCCTCCACACACTGTCATTTCTGTGATCCTGGGGAGTGGCAATTCCCTCCAAGCCCCCAGGGCCCTCCAAGCCCCCAGGAGCAAGGCTCTGAGCTTTTCGATTTACTTCCCACCGAGCCCCAGGTGACCTGCTAGCTCTCCTTCCACTCACAACGAGCTGTAGCTTTTCACTTTTTCTCTTACCTTTTACCTGCATCACACCTGTGCAGCGGCCAGGATAGGTCTAACCCGCTGTGTTGTCCAAGGAGAAAACCAACCAGAAAGGCTAGGTGACTCTCCCAAGGCCACACAGCGAGTCCACAGAGCTGGACCTGGAAGTGGGGTCGAGGGAAGGAGAGTTGGAATGAAGCCTCTGGGCCAGAGAGGACGCAGCCTGGCGCCTGGGGTTGAGGGAACCCTCCTGGACAGGAGAGGGCTTTGGGCCCCTGGAGAGGGTGGCACCTCTGGGGGATCTTGGAGGACCTGGGACTGCCTCCCTGTTCCCATTGGCAGAGAAGATGGGCCTGGAGGGTGGAGGGTCGGCTCCTCAGAAGGCCCTGGGGCAGGGCCGGGCTTCTGGGGCCTCCCCACCCACCAACTGACTGGCTTGTCTGCACCATGTGGCCAGCAGAGCGGCACATGCTGCCACCACCTCAGGAGAGCAGGTTAAGAGGGATGGCTGTGTTCTTAGCCCTCGGTGAAACTGTGACACTAGAACACAGTGACAGTTCAGCCTGTGCTGGGCCTGACCTAAGCGCCTTGCATCATTTACATCTCAAAAACACTCTCTGAGGTTGCCCTGTGGTGAAGCACAGAGAGGTTAAGTAGCTTGCCTGATGTCTCACAGCTAGCGAGGTGGCAGGACCCCAGCATGAACCCAAGGGTCCGACAGGCCAGCCTTCATCGTAGATGTTGGAAGGCAGACCCTGGCCCCCTGCACAGGCTCATGACGCTCTGAGAAAGGTCTTAGCTTCCAGGGGCTGCCATGATAAAACTCCACAGATTGGATTAAACAGTAGTGACTCGTCCTCCCGTAGCCCTGGAGCAGAAGTCTGAAATCTGGGAGGTGGCAGGCTGTTCCTCCTGGAGGTGCTGTGGAGGGTCTCTGTGCTCCCTGTTCCCTGTTCTACTGTGTGTGTGTGTGTGTTTGCACACGCGTGCATGTGTGTGTGATACTGGGGATTGAACCCGAGTGTGCTCTACCACTGAGCTATAACCCCAGCCATTTAAAAAAAAAAAAATCTTGAGGCAGGGTCTTGCTAAGTTGCCCAGGCTGGCCTCGAACTTGCCATCCTCCTGCCTCAGCCTCCTGAGTGGCTGGGATTACAGGCCGGCCCCACCGCCCCTGGCCCCAGTTTCCTGGCTCTTATAAGAACACGGTCATTGGATTAGAGCTCATCCTGATTCAGTGTGACCTCATGTGAGGTTGGTGACCTCTGCAAAGTCTCCACCTCTATGTTAGGCCAAGGCTAGGACTGCAGCAGGCCACCCAGCGGCCATTCCACACGCAGCTCAGGACAACTGGGAAGACCTTCCCCAGAATCATGGAAGGGCACCTGTCCCCAAGTCACCAGGACAGGTCCTGAGGACAGCGGCTGGCGGGAGGAATGCCTCTTGGGCCAGGCGTTTATAAGAGGTCGCGCTTTTCTGGCCGTGTAGGTGGTTTTAACAAAAACCGTTTTTGTTGCCCCATTGGTTCCAAGTTCTTGGACAACAGAAGGTTCTGGGGACGTGTCCTTTTTGACGTTCTCGTTTAAAGAAAAGTTTCTGAATTCAAATTCTTCAGATTTTCAGAGGAAAAAAAAAGGCCCCACCCCCCTGAGAGTTCCAGAGGGTTCTCTGTTTATCCGCGGAGCCTCTCTCAGGGGACACTGCAGGGTCTCCAGGGAACTTGGAAGGAGGGGGAGGAGGAGACGTGGCGTGTGTGTGTGTGTGTGTGTGTGTGTTTGTGTGTGTGTGTGTGATGCTGGTATACCTACAGAGAAACTCGGGGACAGTTGGTCACAGAGGTGACAGTCACCCACACAGGGCCCTGTCCTACCCTTTCCCAGGGACCCACATGGCTCCCTCATGTCTACCCTCCCTCACCTCCTTGGTCTTTGTCCACATGTCACCTCCCAGTGAAATCATACTTGACACTTTATCTGAAATGGTATCAGTGACCCCACTGCCCCCTCCCCACTGCTGTCCCCCCCTTTTTAAAAAAATATACTTTTTAGCTGTTGATGGACCTTTATTTTATTTATGTACATGCCGTGCTGGGAATCGAACCCAGTGCCTCACTCGTGCCAGGCAAGTGCGCTACCGCTGAGCCCCAGCCCCAGGCCCATATCCCATTTTATGGTACCAGGAACTGGACCCAGGAATGCCGAACCACTGAGCCCTTTTTATTTTATTATTATATTTTTTATTTTAAGACAGGGTCTCACTAAGCTGCTCGGGGCCTCTCTCTCTGGCTGAGGCTGGCCTTGAACTTGTGGTCTTCCTGCCTCAGCCTCCCCAGTGGCTGTGTGGGGTTGCAGTTGTGTGTCACCAAGCCTGGCTGTCAGCTGGGTTTCCCCACAGCCCTTGCATGTCCCCACCTGCACTTTACTTGCTTGGGGTGTGTCTGGCTGTGCCAGCTTCGGGGGAGCAGGGCAGCCCAGGCTGCCACCGGGGCCCAATAGGTACTTGCTGTGTGGATGGACTCTGAGGAGAGCACGCACCAGGAGGCCTGGGGGGGTGTTGGGTTGGAGAGCAGCGCTCTGGGCGGAGGGACCTGGGCGAGGCCCTGGGGCAGGGGACAGAGTCAGGGCCTTCCGCCTCCCCCTGCCTTAAGCTACCAGCCTCCAGTGCTGAATGGAGGGTGGGATGAATCCCACCACAAGACAGTGGGTCCTTGCCCCAGCAGGAGGGGGTTCTGTGGTCCCACCTGGGGGTCCGGGGAGACTGGAAGCTTCTGGAATTGTAGCCTGGGACTCAGCTCCCCTGGAGGACCACCTGGCCAGCGAAGTGGTCAGCAGGTGTGAGGGTGCCCTGAGACCTCCTATGTCCTGAGCAGGGTCTCCCTGGGTCCTCTGCTAGGGACTTAGGGACCAGGAGAGACCAGTCTGTCAGGTTCCCATGCAGGAGTGGACCTTCCTTGTTCTAGGACAAACTGAGGTGGCTCTCTGGCCGGGAGCCAGCTGGGCGGGAGGAACACCAGACATTCCCCCGGCTTATCCACCGCCTCATCTCCGCGGCCCCTTTGCTGATCTGGAAAACGGGTGGGGCCTCGCTGCACAGGCCGGGGCAGGGCAGGGACAGCCCTGCCCTTGAGCTGGCTGAAGTGCCCCCAGTTTTTACACATGGCTCAAAAACTCACAGTATGACAGGGTCCAGGGAGGGACAGAGCTGGGTTCCAACCACCCTGTCTTTCCCCCACGGTGACCACAGGCAGCTCTCCTTCTGAGCTTCTGTTTGGAAAATGGGGACAACAGAAGACTCAGACGTAAGTTGACGGTGGAATCTTTGTAGAGAATGAGACACCTCCCCAGGTTGGCACAGCCGCCGGGCCCTGAGAGGTCCTGGTGAGGAGGCTGATGGTGACAAGATGGCACTGGAGGTCTACAGGGGTACAGGAGTTGAACCAGGCATGCTTAACACTGAGCCCTTTTTATTTTATTATTATTATTATTATTATTATTTATTTTAAGACAGGGTTTCACTAAGTTGCTCAGGGCCTTGCTGTGTGGAAACGAATTGGGCTTCTCTGGGTTTTCAGTTCACTGCATTGTCTAACTTCCTTTGAGACAGCTGGAATGTGGCCACACAGTGACCTTCAGGGCCCGTAGGAACTTGCTTTAAATAAAAGCTAATTGTCCTTGATGTGCCCAGTTCTCACGTGGAGAAGGGGCCGCCCGAGCGTGGTGCTTCAAGAGTGTCTGTCTCCTCAGAACGGTGGCCTCCCCAGTGCTGGGTCTCCCTGCCTCCCCTCTGTGTCTGCTTCAGGCAGCATGATCTAAAGATGGAGGTTAAGGGGATGCTGTTTGGAGACAGACTGCCCTTGGCCTCCCTGAGGAGGGCTCTGTCCCCAGCGGTGCAGGTGAGGAAGGCCCTGCTACTGTGTAAAGTGGGCCCCGCAGCCACCCCTCCCTCGCTTATGGAGGTCCTGCAGCTGAGGCTGGCAGGATCCCCACAGCTCCCCAGCACCAGGAGAGGGGTGCAGAGCGCCTGGGGAGGGACCCTCCGGGGGCCTTCCTTGGGCATTGGGGCAGGAGCAGCTTGCAGGTTGTCACCTGTTTACTCCTTAACACCCAGCAGGGCTGGGCAGGGACATTTTCTGACCCCTTCATGGATGAGCATGGGAGGCCCTTCTTTCCTAAGCGCGTGTGCTGAGTGTGCTCTGCGCGGGCACCGTGGGCAGTGGAGATTCTACAGGGCACCAACGCGTCCCTCGGGTGTGAGTTCTGGGCAGACCTTTCTGGAATTTTCCAGGTGGAGTGTCCACCAGGAGGAGGTGCTGGCCCATGTCACACAGCTCAGCAGGGGTTTGAGGCCCAGCCTTTGGCGCCCAGGCCCAGCTCTCCACCTTCTGCTTCTCTGGGAGGCCGCGCTCCCACCACGAGAGAGAAGGGCAGTTACCAGAGGGGCGCTGGCCTCGGGGCCAGCTCGGCTGCAGCCAGTCCTGTCTGACCTCCCATGTGTAGGGTCACATGCAGAAACCTCCCGTCTGGTCCTTGGGGTGCCTCGGGGTGGGGTCCCTGGCAGGTGCCCCAGCTCTGGCTGGGCTCTGGGTCAGGAGCCTTCAGGTTAGTGTCAGCAGCCCCCTGGGCAGTGTGAGCAGCCAGGGAGATTGTCTCCAAAGCCCAGTGGCCAGAGATGGGCTTGCTCCTGACACGCTTCTCTGGGATCCAGCTGACGGTTGGCTCCCCCGGGCTGGTGCCATGTGCCTGCCCACTGTCCAGGGAAAACAGGGACAGCCCCTCCCTGTGTCTGACCAGCACAGGAGCCTTTCCCAGAGCCCCACAGTAGACTCTCCTGTCCCCTTGGTGGCCGGGGGTTCCAGAGACTGTCCTCTTGGAGAAGGGAGGATGTGCCAACCTAGACATTCTCAGCCAGCCTAGAAGAGTGGGAAGGAGAGGGAGGCCTGGCCTGGCCACACATGAGACCTTGCCTGACGTCCACGTGTGTGGACCTCCTGGGCCCTGCCTCAGAACAGGCCCTCTGCTGGGCCACAGTGCCAGGTCCCCAGACGGCTCCCCTGGGTGAGTCGGCACACCTGGCCAGGTAGAACTCCCCGTGCCCGGAGGGCAGGGGTTGTGTGGTCAGTGGGCCTTGGCCTCTTTTGGAACACCAGCAAACATCCTCTGGTCCCGTTTACAAATGTGAACCCACGTGTAAAAGTGAGTTGATCCAAGCACGAAGAGGCTACCAGCTTGCTCAAGGTCATACAGTGGTCAGGGGGCGGGGCTTAAGCCAGGTATTGACTCAGTACCTGGCACAGCACGCACCACCATCCTGGGGTGCTCAGGCCCATCCTGACGCACCAGAAGGACGGAGGGTCCTTTGGCTTCCCTGAGGCCCCGTGTCCTCTGTCAGACAGGGTCGGTGACACCTGTAGGGAAGGGCAATTGGGAGAGTTGGGGGCAGGGGAGGTGTTACGGCTGGAGGCCATCTAGAGGCCCTGGTTCTGTGCTGGGACCAGCCGGGAGGGGGATGCGTGGAATGTTCTTTTCCCGGCTTGGGGACTGAGTGGCTGGCCATCTCTCAGAGCTGGTGACCTGATGTCCTCTCAGCAGTTCTTCCTGAGTCCCTCTCAGGCCCGTCCTCTGCTGGGTGTTGTGACCCAGCCCCAGCACAACCGTTGTCCCGCCCCAGGGAGCTCAGTCTGGGGAAAGTGACGTTTCTGTGGTCTTGGGTGGTGGGTGCCCGGGGTGGGGGGACAGGACAGCACAGAGGAGAGTTCTGGAATCCAGACGCAGTAGGCAAGGTGTCTTGGAGCACTTATCATCTTCTGCTGAGATGCCAGTGTCACACACGGCATGAGGACTGAAAAGAAGTATGAGTGACCGGGCACAGGTGACCGCAGGAGCCAATCAGTACTTCTTGACTAGATGAGAAATAAGGCCACGGCCTGGGGACCTGGTCTGTGGCCTCCAGCCGGAGTGGTGGGGGCTTGGACGCAGTGGCCCTGTCTTGCCCCGCAGGTGCTGGGGCTGCTGGTGTGGGCCCTGATTGCTGACACCCCGTACCACCTGTACCCGGCCTACGGCTGGGTGATGTTCGTCGCTGTCTTCCTCTGGCTGGTGACAATCGTCTTCTTCGTCCTCTACCTGTTTCAGCTGCACCTGAAGTTGTACATGGTGCCCTGGCCACTCGTGGTAAGTCTGGGTGGGGCCCTGAGGGTGGCTCTGGGCTCCCACCTCTGCCTCTGGGAGCGGCCATGACAGGACTGACCATGTGGCCTTCTCTAAATGAGCAGCAGCAGGGTCGATGTCCTTACTGACCCCCAGCTGGCCTGCAGAGCGGGTTGGGAGGGAGGTGGACGGCTCAGGTGTCCTGTTTTCTGAAAGCCACCTTGACCTTGTCCTGGGAAAGGGGTAAAGAGGCTGCCTGTCTCATGGGGTCGTCACAAGAGGCCACTTGGAATTGAAATATTTTTCCTTTTTGAGGATGGTCAGAATCTCAGCTGGGTGGGCAGCTTGGTCAGCCTTGGGCTGGGCCCGCAGTCAGAATTGCACAGGCTGGGGTGTGGAGGGCAGCTGGTGGAGGGTGGTGGGGGGAAGGTGTGGGACAGCCAGACACCGCTGCCAGCAGACAGCTCAGCCACCCAGAGGAGATCAGGCGGGTGTCCCAGCTTTGCCCAGGTCAGTCTTAGCACATCCCCCCCGAGGCCCCCCGAGAGCAGCCGTAGGAAGTACCCTGGCCAGACACAGAGCAAGCTGCTGGGTTTTCTTCTCTGACCCAGAAAACCCCTGCAGCTGGGGTCCGAGGCTTTCAGTGAGCCAGGCACGTGAGGGTAGGACCGCAGCTGGGACTAGGCAGCATTGTTTGCAATTCAATGACTTCTCAACCGAGGAAACGTGAGTCATGCTAGGGACAGAATGGGCTTGTTAGCGCCTGACATCACAGGCAGGAGCTAGGCAGGCTTTGCCTTGGTCGCTGGGCTGGCAGCGTGTCCCAGGCCCCTGCCCCTTGCCCTGGGAGCCTGTAAGGCAGGCACTATTTCTGTGCTCTTGGAGGTCTCCCTCGGGATCCCCAGGACGGGGCTACATGGCCAAGCAAGATATGTGAGTGAGCTGGGCGCAGTGGCCCACGCCGGTAATCCTAGCAGCTCTGGAGGCTGAGGAAGGAGGATCTCGAGTTCAAAGCCAGCCTCAGTAACTTAGGGAAGCTCTAAGCAATTCAGTAAGACCCTGTCTCTAAATAAAATACAAAAAGGGCTGGGAGTGTGGCTCAGGAAGTTCTGGGAACCCCACATACATATCTGTCCACGCAGATCCCCCGTTACTGGGCTGGACCCTATATTCTGAGATTGTTTTGGTTCCTGGCAGTGTAGGGGAGGGGACCCTATCCTTGCCCATCTAGACAAGTGCTCTACCACTGAGCTCTGTCCTCAGCCCCGAGAGCCTATCAACATTTTATATAAAATTTAAGTTTTCAAATGAAATCTAATTTTAAAATGTGGATAAATTTTAAAAAATAAATGGGACAAACCTGATGATTGAGGACTATTAGTTTGAAGACATAACTGGCCCTAGGGTCCAAGCATTTGGGATGTGGGACTGAGATCTGGCTGCAGTCAGCCCAGGCCCCCTCCTGCCATCTGGAAGAATATTCTACCAGGAGCGTCTGGGTCCTCTGAGGGCCTGACCCTGACATCTGTTCTGGGCCTTCAGTCTAGCGTGTGGCCAAGAGAGAGCCATAGATCCCCATCCATGGACTTGGGGTGTATCTCAGTTTGTAGCCTGCTTTCCTGGCATGCGTAGTAAGGACCTCGGTTCAATCCTCAGTACTGCCAAAAGAAAAAGGAAAAAAAGAAAAAAGGTCCCTCCCACTGGTGTGACTGACCAGCCACAGGGCTAAGCCCTGAAGTGGCACCAGGGAGGGCCTGGGCTTGGCCCTGAGCCCACGTGGAGGAGCGGCTCTCCGCGGGTCTCAAGAGCTGGGTCACGGTTGGGCCATGCTGCATGGGGAAGGGTTTTGCCTGTGGCTTTGTGGCTTGGGCTGCCTTGGCCTGGTCATCTGGGGCCTCTTGACCATTCCCTCCCTCAGCCTTAGGGCTGTTTTATGCTGCTTGCTCAGATGGCCTCCAGGTTGACCCCATGGGGACTGTGACCTCGAGGCCCTTTTCATAGGACAGGCCCACATTCTTCCATCCCACTCTGGGGGTGTGCCCCCTGGGAGCCAGGAGGTCCCCTCCGATTGTCCTAAGCCTTTTCTCCCCTCCCCCAGTTAATGATCTTCAACGTGACTGCCACCGTTCTCTATGTCACCGCCTTCATCACCTGCTCTGCAGCAGTTGACCAGACTTCCTTGAAGGGCTCCCGGCCATACAACCAGCGTGCAGCTGCCTCTGTGAGTATGTCCCTTAGGGTCCCCCCCAGCAGTCTATAGCCAAGGTCCCTCCTCCACAGAGCTCCCTGGGTCTGAGGCCAGGCACCGGCCACCACCTAAGTATCCACCACCTACATCTCAGAGGGTCCCATGAGGAGCCAGGCGGGTCCCATGAGGGTCCCTCAGAGGGTCCCATGAGGAGCCAGGCTGCCTTCAGGCTTCCTTAATGAACTCTAGGACCTTGAGGAACGAGGGGATGGTGGCGTTCAGTGGTAGAGTTGGTGGGCACTCGCTGAGCCTGTTCAAGGCCCTGGGCTCAACAGATGCTTGGGAACAGTTTGTGGTGGCCAGTGGCAGCTTTGATTCACTGTGGAACTCTGCTGAAAATCAGTCGTGCCATCCTGATTTAGGGTCACAGGCTCTCTTGGAGAATGTGCTGAGAACTCGAGACCCTCTGCCCTTGGGTTTCAGCCGTACCTGGGGATGTTACAAGTTCTCCCGGGAAGGCCAAACTCAGGCCCCACGTCTGGTGGCTGGTGGAGTGAACCACAGAGCCCTGCACACCTGTCATGCTCCACTCAGCAAGGCCCTGAGGAAGAGGAAGGGTCTCCCCATCCCTTTTCACAGACAAGGACACATTGGCTCTGGGAGGTTAAGGGGCCTGCCTGGGGTCATGGTCATGTCCAACATAGGGCAGCCCTTCTGTGTCCTCACTCTTCCTGGTGAGGGTGGTTTTGCAATCAGTGAACTTGGCCACACATGTGGAGCGTCTGAACGCAGATACAGGAGATGCAAACATAGAGG
>NW_026000221.1:21132192-21137444 GCF_001458135.2 Marmota marmota marmota
CCCCGCAGTGCTAGGTCTCACAGCCAGGGCCTCAAGCGTGCTGGGCAAGCACGCTACCACTGAGCTCTACCACCCACCTGAATGTTACCTTTTTAAAACTAAATGCCTGGCTAGGTGTCCAGTGGCCCTCCCTCACAGTCACTCTGGGCACATTGTGCAGGTCGAGGTTCGCCGTGGCCAGAGCCCCGTCTGACATGACCTTTTCCTATGCTTGAGTGCCTGTTGGCCTCCCCTGCCCCGGCTGTCCAATGGGCCTAAGGACGAGGGGCCATGGCTGCCAGACTTGCTTGGTTGGATGAGGGGGCATCTGAGGAGACCCATGTGCTGGTGTCACGGTCACCCTGCAGCTCCCAGTGCTGTGCTGACCGGCCACCTACCACCTTTCTCCCTCCAGTTCTTTGCCAGTCTGGTGATGATCGCCTACGGAGCCAGCGCCTTCTTCAGCTTCCAGGCCTGGCGAGGAGTGGGCAGCAACGCAGCTACCAGTCAGGTGGCTGGTGGCTACGCCTAGACCCTTGTGCCTTGGCCTGCCCTGGCTGGCCGAGCTGCCGCTGGGACGCAGTACAGGGCCATCAGCAGACCTGAGCCTGGAGCCCTGCGAGAGTCGGCCGGCGGGACTGTGCTAGCCGCTCTCCCTGCCCAGAGACCAAGTGCTCCCAGCACTCCTAGGGAACAGGCCACATGCATGTGGCTGGCAAGAGCCCACGGCTGAGCTCCTCCCCATCCCCCTTATTCAGCAGAAGGTGACGGGGGATGAGGGGCTCTCGCTGTCTCGCCTTGTCTTCCGAGGACTTCAGCGTGCGAGGCCGGCTGGGCCCACCCTGCGCACCAGCACTAACTGCACTAACAGGCTCCAGCTCTGTGGCCGGCGGCGCCATAGCCGTAAGCTAACAAGCCACACCTGTGTACCCTCGTTGTGAGCAGGCGCGCTGAGCAAGCCCACAAACCATTCTGACTCCTTAAAACACAATTCTGATCCCCTTCCCCAAACCAACATGTCACCTGTTGGGAGACATAGGAAGAGCTGATTCCAGACGTCCTGGTTATTCAACGCAAATAGGTTCCAGGCGATTTCTTGATGACAAACCTCTCCAGGCGCCCTCCTTGGCCCAAGCCCTCATTTGTAACTCTCCCTTTGGGAAAAGCTGACACCCAGTGACCACTTCCCCCCACGCTGTTGATTAGGCACATGGGACATGGCAGAGGGAGGGAAGTAGGACCTCTCCTGAAGAGTTGTCATGTGGTTGGTGGAGACTTTTGTTTTTTTTACAAAAATAAAGACAGAACTTATTTGGAAACAACGGGGCCTCATGGTTGTCAATGTAAACTCCAGGAAGCTGCAGGTTAAGACTGTGCCAAGGTTCCAGGATGTGCCTGTCACAGGGCAGCTCCAGCTGAGGAGCCACTCAGTACTGCCAACTAATGTCCCAAGGGACCCTGCCCATGCTTCCTGACTGCTTTGCCGGAGCAGTTCTGGTTGTGCCCTTTGTCTGGGCACAGGTTTCATAGCCCGCCCTTTTGTTCTTAAAAGTGTCCTAGAGGCTGGAGGCTTGGCTCTGCCTTTGTGGAGCCTGGGTTTGACCCCCAGGACCACACTGCAAAAGCCAAAAAAAAAAAAAAAAGCGCCAAGTTTAGTAATTTTAATGCCACCTACCTCAAAAGTCTAGGAAGCCCAGAGAGGATGTCGCAGTGGCTGGCCGTGCTACATACTCAGAGCTGGTGGACGGCAGAGAGGATGGCAGTTGGGTCCTTTGGAGCTTATTTTCCTAACATTTTAAGGGAACATCCCCTGGGTGACAGGCCAAAGGCTTTTTCTAAGTGCCCTTTGGCCCTTTTTAAAGAAATTGGCAACAATTAAAAGGTAGCTAGTCCAAGCAGCTGTGGAGGAGCAGCTCTGGCTGAGGGATGAGGGTCAGGCTTGATGACCCAGTATATTACTACTCTCAGGTTGCTGGAGTTTGAATAGTAAATTATAATCATGCCAGGATGAAGCTGTAAGATGAGTTTGATTTTAAGGAAGAGCAAGCCATTTTGAAGCTTAGAGAAAATGAAACACTAGGCAGCTACAGTCCACCCTCCTGTCAGGTCTGATACTCTAAAACACAGCCTGTCTCAGGGGGAACGTTACAGACTGCAGCTTGGTGACTGTTGACCTAGGGGTGAGGAGTCCTCAGGGAGAGGGGTGTGTGGCCCTCTTCTGGGGCTGGACCAGAACGTCAGTCTTCTCACTCCAGGCCAGGGCCGAGCCCCGTCGAGGAGGATTGGGACATCACAGTCTAAGTTTCTATGTGGACCGATTTCTAGTTCATTTTAATTTTTTTCTAATTTATTTGAAAAGAAATCAGCAAGCTGACTTAAGCTCCACCGGGCTTGCTTTTTTCTGAGTGGAAAGACTGAAAAGAACAGTTTGCTTTTCTTCTCATTTTCCATGATTTCATCTCTGGACTTGTCCATTTGCGCTTCTCAGCTAGGACCACCAGATCCTACCACGGGTTTCCGACATGCCTGGCCCGTGGTGGGTGGTCCTACTTAAAAGAGGAGGAAGGAAAAGCAGGCCCAGGAGAGGTGGCATTTAAAAAGCTGGTTCTGGGAGTGCCTTTAGTTTAGAAGGACCAAAGCAATAATAACCGGATGGCAGTGGCCACATTAAAGAGAGGATGGGGGCTGGGCATGTAGCTCAGTGGCAGAGCACCTTGACTGGCATGTGTGAGGCCCTGGGCCTGACCCCCAGTATTACAAAACATCAGTAATAAATAAGTAGAGGACACAACTTGTTTAGAATGATGGTTCTTGCAAAACACCTCAAATTTTACTCATGGTACAAAAAGTAATAAACGACACATTAGTACAGAAAAACACACAGCTTATAGCTCATCCTTTAAAACCAGAAGATAAGTGAAAAGTCAGCACAGATTCTTATTTTCACTATAAAAAGTAAAATAAAAAAAGTACACAGGGGAACTGAACTGTTTTTTCCTTCTTTCCAGGGATGTGTGATACATAAGTTCTCTGTCAGTACTAAACTAAACAATGTAGTAAACCAAAGCTGACACACGAACAGTAAAGCTGTCCACTGCCTCCTCCTCATGCTGAGCTAGACCAGTGAACACCATCTTGGCAGGAGATTGTGACGGGAAGAAGAAATCGCAGAGTCTTTACCTACCCTAATAAAAAAACCAAACAACTGGCTTACACAGAAAGGGTTTTAAGCCAACATGCACAACACACCTGACATGCCATGACGCAGGGTTGCTTCAGCCTGTTCCAGCACACAGCAGACATTCTCTGGTGCTGCTGAAACAGGTGCACCAACATGAAAAGCATTTTTATCTTTACAGCACTAATGACTAAAAAGCACATAGCATATAATACTTTGATCTTTAGGTGGATAATCATGGAAGTTCCAAGATCATATCCACTAAGTTTGCCTGAGTATTCATCTATAAAAATATTTTTCAAAAATAATGCTTGAAAGAGACTTCTAGAAACAGTGGGACTATATCAGGACCAACAGAAGACAGTGTTATAAGGACCATGTATGTTAAGACTGGGAGTTGACTTTCACACGTAGCTTTTAGGTAAAGGACATCTCTCTTGGTTGACCCCACAGCCAGCACAAGCTGTGATCAGAGGAGACACAGAAATCGCAGGACAGGCAGCTGGCTCCAGTAGCTCCCTAGATAAATACTCCCAAACAAAAACCCCATTGAGGGTGAAGGACTGAAACTATGTCCCATGTAAAAAAGAGCAGTGAGTGCACAAAGGACTCATGCAAAGCCTGCTGGAAAGAGGAGGGCTCGTGGTTGTGGTTATGCACACCAACATGTACCAGGGAAAGGCTCCCAGGTGGAACGGCTGACCTGGGCCTGATCAGAGGGGCCTGACCCAAGCACCTGAGAGGTGACTAGGTGGGGAGGGGAAGAACACTAATACAAAACGGCTTGTCAGGAGAAGTGGGTCCAAAGGTCCGGTCATGTTGTTTCTGACCTGTCAATACTTAACACAAACCAAGGGCTGCAGAACAGAGTCTTTCTGAGATGGACTCTTCTGTCGTCATTAGCTGTAGTCTCTCTGAGTCTGTCAGACTGGTGACATCCAGAATGTTCCTGTTCATTGCCTGGAGATGGGACCTAGTGCCTCAAATTGTTCTGGGAAGCTGGCATAGAGGACGATTTGCACAATGAAGTCACCACTAAGCCACTGCTTAAGTCCAGTCCCCGGCCTTCCTTTTCCTGCATGAAAAAGGAAACAGTTTCAAGGAGCAAGCAACAGGAAGCAGCCTTTCTGGCTCAGGACCCTGCCTATGGTACAGGGAGAGGGGGTGGGGGGAGGGGGCACAGGGATGTAAAGCAGATTATTCTGTATTTCTGCTCAACTACAGCCCTGGGCACTCTTTAAAAATGCTCCCCTCTTCACTGGAAAATATTTTTCTTATAAAGAGCCTACATTAAGACAGGATTAGACCAGTGCTTTGGTTTTTGTCCTGCGTATTTAGGGACTCAAAGGTTCTGTTTCAGCCAAACACGAAAAGGCTCTGGCCAGTCGGTTCAGGCCTGTAATCCCAGAAGCTCAGGAAGCTGAGGTGGGAGGATTGTGAGTTCAAAGCCAGCCTCAGAAACTTGGTGAGGCCCTGAGCAACTTAGGGAGACTATGTTTCTAAATAAAATTCATAAAGGGCTGGGGATGTAGCTCAGTGGTCAAGGGCCCCTGGGTTCATTCCCCAGTGCCAAAACAAACAAACAAACAAACAAATAAACAAAACACAGTCTGGCCAGTGGTTACCAGCTCCCTCCACTGACACACTATGTGAGCCGCTCTACTGATACTGGCCAGTTTTAAGGGGCAATGATCAGGGAAACGTGGGAGATGGTTTCTAGTTGGAACTTCCTAAATGATTCAGGGTGGCTAGATAAAGAGGCAGTCATAACTTACTGCTCTGTAGTCCAGAAACATTTCTTTAAAAGCCAGAAAATCCGTAAATGTGAGCAGCATGTCAAATATGTCACCAGCCACTTCATCTTTATGATGCCTGGAAAAGCAAAGGATGGTGGCTTCAGGAATGAATGGCCAGACACATGTCACTTCAAGATTTTGTGCAGAGGGCTGGGGATGTGGCTCAAGCGGTAGGGTGCTCCCTGGCATGCATGTGGCGCTGGGTTAGATCCTTAGCACCACATACAAATAAAGATGTTATGTCCGCCGAAAACTAAAAAATAAATATTAAAAAATTCTCTTTCTAAAAAAAAAAAAAA
>NW_026000221.1:21138182-21192054 GCF_001458135.2 Marmota marmota marmota
TTTTTAAAAAAAAAAAAAAAAAAAAAAAAAAGATTTTGTGCAGAAGTATTGACTTCACATTCAGAGCCCACTGAAGGTTTTCTCTTAAATAAAAAAGGCAGACTTTCCACCTCGCCCTCAGTCTAGGGAAGGAGAAAGGAAAGAAACATAAAAACCTACAGTCACACTCAACTCACTGTAATGTAGTTGTGAAAGCTGCCATGTTAAATCCAGGAATCCGCTCCAGTAGCTGTTCTTCAATATATTTTTCCACCAGAGAAATCTGCAACAGTGGAAAAGATCTCAGTTAGACCACCTTTAGAGAAGCAGGACATGTTTTCAGAAAACCCATCTCCTGCCCTTGGCAGTGTTGCCCGAGACCCTATTCTATGTGTAGGCTCTATGCTGAGTGACAGGGATACCAAAGGGGACGAAATCCCAGCTCCTGTCCTGGCTAAGTCGTGGGATTCCTGGTGCCGAGGGGCACTTGCAGGTAGTTATGCCATTAACAGGAGGCTGCTCTAACCCTGGTGGAGTCAGGCAGAGCACGGCTCCCACTCCCCAGTGCAGGAGGACAGGAAGTTAATGGTCTTCCTGTGTAGATGGAATCTGTGCAGACAGAGCACACAACAAGCACTCGGGGAGGAGTCCTGGCTCCTGCTGAGCCAGTTTCCTAGATTATGCCATGATTCTGTGTTTAGAAAATAAAAGTCCTCAAGGCTCAAACCCATTCTTAGAGGCTGTGAGAAGCCTCAGGGTACAGCCAAGGGCAAGGAGCTGAGGTCCCCAGGTTCTGGTCTTGGTGTTCCTATCACCTTGTAACAGTGATCTTGGCCTCTTTTCACTGTTTTTTTTTTTTTCTGGCAGTGCTGCCGGGGATTGAACCCAGGGCACTGGACATGCTAGATAAGTGCCTACCAGTGGGCCACACCCCTAGCTCCTGTTTTCTCTTTTACTTAACAGTCATGCGTATATGACTGAAAACTTTAGAGGAAACAGCATCAAGGTATGTGAACTCACATATTACAATCGAAAGCAAGATTATGGCAAAGCCCAACATCTTTTAAATCACAAGTTGCAAGTTCCTCAAATACCACCTGAAAGCCTTTTGGAAAACAGCCCTAAGAGCTGGGTGGAGGAAGGTGAACTAAACCAGATTCTAATCAGAATTCCTGGCAGGTTTCTGCTGGCGTTATTTTAAAAGCAAATTTCAATGTCTTTTGATTCTGAATTTGAGTTTTAAAGAAACCCTAATCTCCTGGTAGGAGAAACAAGAATTCACTTACATATTCGTTAAAAATGGGTGTGTAGATGAGTTTATTCTCTTCTGTATCTTCAAACTCCTGGTAGTACTTGTCCATGAAGTTTCTCTGTAATAACTGGAACTCGTCATCTGAACCACAGAGGGAGGAATTTATTATTCTTAATGGATTTTTTTACCAGCCATTCTGATCTATGAGACGGCAACGGTACTGCTTTCTTAACAGCTAATGTTTTAAGAGGAGTTAAATGGGACACTGACTTGAAAAAAAACAATCACTCTTATTTTATTTTGTGGTACTTGGGCTTAAACCCCAACCCTTTTTATTTTTAGACAGATCTTGCTAACTTGCCCAGGCTGGCCTTGAACTTACCATCCTCAGCTTCCCAAGAAGCTGATATCATAGGTGTGAGCCACAAAGCCTGGCTTTTTAAAAAAACTGTGGTAAGATATATAAAATTTACGGTGTTAAATTTTTTTTTTTGGGGGGGGGAGTGGGGATAGTGGGGATTGAACTCAGGGGCACTTGACCACTGAGCCACATCCCCAGCCCTATTTTGCATTGTATTTAGAGACAGGGTCTCACTGAGTTGTTCAGTGCCTTGCCATTGCTGAGGCTGGCTTTCAATTAGATCTGTCTCAGCCTCCCAAGCCACTAGATTACAGGCGTGCACCACAGTGCCCAGCTGTTTTAACCATTCAGTTTGATGATTTTAAGTATGTCCACACTTCTGTTCAAATGTCACCACCTTCTGCCAGTTTGTTTTAAACACATCCCTATGGGATGGCTTGGGAACTCCCTTATACTCCTTGTCTGTAAAGGAACAAATTGTCTCTGTCTCTCTTATCTTTAAGAAATTATAAAAGCTTATTGGGCATACAGAAGGTCCATTCTCAAACTGCAGGACTTCAGACCTAATGGCAACAAGCCTCTCTCTTTATATAATTTTAAAAGCAGTGTTGAAAACAGCGTAGCAGTTAAAAATGTGGAAACAACAGAAGCCAGACTGCCTGAGTTCAAATCCTACTGCCACCACTTGCTACCTGTGCGACCTTGGACAAGTTATTTAATTTCTTTAAACCTCAATTTCTTCATCTGTCTTGTGGGGTGGCTGGGTGGAATTTGAATAAAAATTCGTGCAAATAAAGAGATTAGTTCACAGCAAATACTTCATGTTAGGGAATAGGGAATTTTAGCAACTGAAAAGAATATTATTTTAAAAAATAAAAGGAAAGCTTCAAGAAAGGATCCAGACTTAAGATAAATACCCTGTGCCTGCAGAAGGCTCATTTTCTCATAGCAGATAGTGCCCATAATAGGGAAAAGAACTGAACAGATTTCAGTCTTCCCCAGAAATCCTCAAGTCCTCATGGAAGAGCTTAATGCACAGTGAAATGTCTATATTTAGGAATTAAGGGCACAAAGCTTTATAGGAACCGAAGGTTCAAAAAACTGATCAGTGGGCTGGGGATATAGCTCAATTAGTAGAGTGCTTGTCTCGCATGCACAAAGCCCTGGGTTCAATCCCTAGCACCACACACACACACACACACACACACACAAATTGGTTGGTGATTTTCAGACTAAACTAGATTAAGCTATATGGCCAATAACACCAATTAACTATCTTTTCCTACTTCTAAAAAAACTCAAGTCAATAGACAATGTCTGTTTTAAAATTTTGCAGCCTGTTACTATTCGTATTACTTAGCAGGATTAATGGATGCCAAATGAATCCACAAATACAAACACAAAACTCAGGAAACTAGAAATCCAGCTGAAGCCTAACACCTTATTTTCTTCATGGACATTTGTGTGTATGGTTATGGTTGTTTTTTTTTTTTTTTAAATATTTATCTTCCAGTTATAGATGGACACAATATCTTTATTTTCTTTTTTTATATGGTGCTGATGATTGAACCCAGTGCCCCATGCATGGTAGGCAAGTGCTCCACCCCTGAGCCACAACCCAAGCCCTGGTTATGGTTTTATGTTCTGTTTTATAGTGTGAAAACTAAAAACTACCTAAAAAACCAAAATTACTCTTACTCCTATTTGTGAAATACTGGATGCTCCAGTATTTTTTGAAGCTTTGCCAAGAGCTCCTTCTAGATGCCCCATTACCTGACTATATCTCTCTAGGTCCCCAAATCTATGGTAATTAGTGTCACTAGACAGGGGTTGAGGAGAAAGTCCCTGCAAGGAGGCAATGGGACTTAAAGTCGGAACAAGCAGGTTCTTTTTATTTTGGTACTGGGGACTGAACCCAGAGGTACATTACCACTGAGCTATATCCCTAGCCTTTTCTAGTTTTTATTTGGAAACAGGGTCTCACTAAGTTACTATGGCTGGCCTCAATTTCTGATTCTCCTGTCTCTTTGCTGGAATTACAGGTGTGTGCCACTGTGCCTGGCTGTGCAGGTTCGAAAAACAGAACTGAAAAGAATTTCAGGAAATGTCTAAAGAACGACACAAACAAAGATTTAATGAAGGATAGTAAAGATACATACCTCAAAGGCAGGATGCAGATGCCCCTCACCTCTCAAGAGAAGACAAGAGAATACCCAGGGTTGAACTCTCTGACTAAATACATATATGATTTTCCTGGGAACAAATGTGCAGGTTCCTAGCCAAGCTTTTGTGAAAATCAAATCCCATGTCAATCACTTGATATTTGGGGTTCAAAATGTGTCTTCTTGTTTAAGCAGCCTTGACATTAATTAGGTGTGAGCATATTGTATAGGTCTTTGAATCTGGTGACATTTAAATTGATTTTGTTTTTGTTCTAGGTGATCTGGTACAAGCACGTGCTGAAGGTGTTGTTCATCTAACTAAAAAGATAAGCATGGCTGGTCATGCTCATAGATTCAGGTCTCCAAATATTAAGGGTCTCATTTCTCTCTCCCCAAGAGCCCACCTATTCTTTTTTTTTTTTTTTTTATACCAGGGAATGAACCCAGGGGCTCTTAAACACTGAGCCACATCCCCAGCCCATTTTATTTTGAGACAGGGCCTCTCTCTAAGCTGCTTAGGGCCTTGCTAAGTTGCTGAGGCTGGCTTTGCACTCATCATCCTCCTACCTCAGCCTCTGAAGCTGATGGGATTACAGGTGGGTGCCACTGTGCCCTTAGAACCCACCTATACTAATTAGTTGTTTTAAGGAGTATTAGGTTTCTAAGACAAATCTCAGTAAGACTCAGTTAGTATTGCACTGAGAAACACTGAAATTTACATGTAACTTGATGTTTTCTCTTTTTAAAAAATTAACTCTTCAAATTGATGTCAATGTCCTTAAAAGCAAGGGTCTGAGAACTAAAGAGCACAGATGAGGTTGTGGTATGGAAACTTACCCATGATAATGTCCTCTAGATATCCAACCACAGCATCAAATTCTGCATCGGATGCAGAGGAGCTGAAAAATATGCCAGGATTATGTGTTGGTTCAATTCATTAATTAAAAAAAATTTAATATTTATTTTTTAGTTGTAGTTGGACACAATACCTTTATTTTATTTATTTGTATGTGGTGCTAAGGATGGAACCCAGGGTCTCGCATGTGCTAGGCGAGCATTTTACCGCTGAGCCGCAACCCCAGCCCCTTAAAAATGTTTTTACGGACATTTTCCAACATGTACAAGAGAAAAAAGAATAGTAAAACGAGTTTCCATCACTCGGCTTCAACAATTAAAGATTAGCTGATTACTGCCTATCAACCCGAAACAGAAGAAAAAACACTAATGAAATGCAATGGCTCCACTTTTATNCCAGACGTCGGTTATCGACCAGCGCCCCCGCCTCCCGTTACCAGGGTCACCGCAACCTTCGCCGCCCCGCGGGCTCTGACAGCCAATCACAGGCCGCGTCCCCGACAGGGGTGGGGCAAAAGAGGGAGAAGGAGTCTGGGAAAAGGAAGGTCGCGAGGGATGCTGGGCCGATGTGGACCTGCGGGGAGTCGCCGCCTGTGGTCGCGCGCTGTGTGGCGGCCAGGTTTCGGGTGGTTCGCCTTTTATGGATCAAGGACTCGAAGCCAGGAAGTTTGGTTTCCTCACTTGCAACTTGGGGACAAAGCGGCCTGATAAGGTGTTTGGGAAGATTAAGTAGCTGAAAGTGTGTGATACTTCCGTTTTAAACGTTACCGAGGATTGAGCCCAGGGTGCTCTGCCACTAAGCAGTACATCGCCAGCCTTTTGTTTGTTTGTGTTTTTGTTTTTAATTTTGAGATAGGGTTTCGCTAAGTTGCAGAGCCTGGCCTCAAACTTGCCATCCTTCTGCTTGCCTCCTGAGTAGCGCACAAGCACGTGCCACCATGCCCAGTTTGAAAGCATGCTTTTAAATGGCCAAAGCACTTGAGTGCCAATCTCGAACCAGATGATGCATAAGTCATATTTGTAGGAAAGGTATCCCTTGGTTCCTGTGGAAACAGACCCCAGTGCAGGAAGTGAATATCAAAATTTACACCATAATCTTCACATAAAGATTATTAGATAGTAAGTAGCTCCCTGGCTAATACTGCAAAACAAAAGTTGACAGAACCACCTGAACAACACAATCAGAAATAAGACAACTGGGGCTGGGTTGTGACTCAGCGGTAGAGCGCTTGCCTAGCATGTGTGAGGCACTGGGTTCATTCTCAGCACCAAATAAAGTAAAATAAAAGAGAGACCCTTGCTCCATAATAGCAAAACTTTGAGAAAGGATTTCCTGGAGCTGATTTCTCTTGATTGGACCATTCAGCATTATGTTTCTTTGATTGCATGATTACCTTTTGGCCAAATGTGTGGTATGGAACTAGAGGGATTACTGTGTGAATTGAGGGTCAGATGATTATCCTGAATGAATTAGTAGACATCTTTGAATGGACATATGTTAGAGTCTGTAAACAAGTCAAAATAACACCTGGCATTTTGCCAGGGGAATGTTAGAGTTCCTAAACAAGTCTGGATGGTGCCTGGCAAAATGCCAGAGGGAGTGGTTTGAGAAGTAACCCCAGCAAGCCATTAAGTGTGGAGATTCCTTATTGGTTGACTGATGTATCTAGTTTATGCTAATTAGATAAGCTGTGTGGAATGTATAAATACTGCTCCTGTCCTGCAATAAACGGCTCCTACTCCTGCTGTATCAACGTACACAAGTTATTCGTCACCCCCCAGTTATTTTGCCCAGCCAGCCGGACTGCGGCAGACATAGATATACCTTAGGATCAGAACTAAATTTAGTCACAAAGACACAGTTGTCTTGGGTGAGATCTAATCTCAGGATACTTAGTTTAGCGCCAGGTGCTAAACTTTTTGGATAGGCTTCCAAAAAGACTAGCTGAGCTGGGCTGGATGAGGATGGATGTTGAGAGCCACAGCCGAAGGGGCCCCAGCAAACTTCCAGCTGCCGGCTGATGATTGGCTCACAGCGGCCCCAGCAACATCTAGCTGATTGGCTCCTCTGTGGTGATGCTCATTGGGCTGTTTCCCTGCCCTTTCAGACCATGGAGCTGCTCATTGGGGGACTTTTTTGGCTCCGCCCACGTGACCCAGCCAATCGGCCTCAAGAGCAGGAGGATTGTGGGAGGTGGAGAGAAGCTTGGGTGGGAGAGAGAGGCTTGTGGAAAGCCCTTGGTGGCAGTTGAGGCTCTGAGGGTTTTTCCTGAGAGGCTGTTTTGTTTGGCGTGTGTGGTTCTAAAAATAAAGTTAGTTTCTTTTGACAAGTGGCTCCTGATTGTGCCCAGCCAGACTGCGGCAGATGGAGAATGGAGTTCCAGCCAGCTGGGTAACTAAGTAAGATCCTGTTTCAAAATAAAATTTAAAAAGGGCCGAGGATGTAGTTTAGGAATAGAGACTTCTTCTGTCATGCATGAAACCCTGAGTTCAATCCCCAGTGCTGGGGGAAATTTTTTTTTTTTTTTTTGGAACTGAGATTTTTTCCATAAAGCACTGGTCAGACAGCTCACAGGAGACTCCTCAAAGGTCCTACCACCTACTTCTTCTACCTAGCATACTTATGTCTGGAACAATGAACTTGCCCACCCTTCCTAAATCATGGGGTCAGGAAAGAATAATGTTTGATTTTGTCTGATCTGGTTACCTGTTCATGTCCTCTGTTTGTCCCTCTTGGCATCAGCTGGGGCGGCTGCAGTGGAGCCAGAGAAGCTTCTTCCAAGGAGCCCGCTCATGTGGCTGGCAGTTAGCTGTGGCTTTTGTCCAGGAGCTCAGATGTGGATGCTAGCCATGGACTAGAGGGTCTCAGTTCCTCTTCCTGTGGATCTAACTGGGCTGCTTGGTTTTCCTCACACTGTGGTGCCTGGTTCTAAAGGCAAGTATTAGAGACAGGAAGTGGAAGCCACTAGTCACTCAAAAGAACTGGTACCGGAGAATGGCACAGTATTATTCCCACTGGTCAAACAGATGCTGAGCCCATCCTGATTTAGGGGAAATGGACATAAACCTCATTTCTCTTTTCTTTTTCTGGTGTTGGGGATTGAACCTAGGGACTTGCACATGCTAGATAAGTGATCTATCACTGAGCCATATCCCCATGCTATAAACCTCATTTCTTTTTCTTTCCTTTTTTTTTTTTTTTTTTTTGAGATGGGGGTCTTACTATTTTGCCCAGGCTGTTCTTGAACTTGTCTCATATATGTGGTCCTTCCCTGCCCCCTGCCTCCTGAGTAGCTGGGACAACAGGCATCCTCCACCACACCTGGCTTCAACCTCATTTATTTTTGGTACCAGGGAGTGAACCCAGCAGTTCGTAACCACACATCCCCAGCCCATTTTGTTTTGTATTTTGAGACAGCGTTCTCACGAAGTTGTTCAGGGCCTCGCTAAGTTGTTGAGGCTGGCTTTGAACGTCCAATTCTCCGGCCTCACCCTCCCAAGCTACTGGGATTATAGGCACAAAAACCTCATTTCTTGGGGCTGGAGCTCAGCGGTAGAGCACTAGCCTAGCACATGCGAGGTGCTGGGTTCGATCCTAAGCACTCCATTAAAAAAATAAAGATTAAAAAAAAAAACAAAAACAGCTCATTTCTTGATATTGGAAAAATGCCAAAGAATTTGTAGCCATCTTTCAATTCATTTCATCATCCCTGGCTCTAGGAACAAAAGGGGATAAAGAACTAGTCACCCACTTCTCAGGCATGTGCTAAACAGTGTACTAAACATTTATAAATACCTGTTTCCTATTGAAATATTTGAAATGGGGGTGGGGGGGTGGAGTAACCCTATGAGGTATTATCTCCATTTCACAGATGGGAAATGAGGGCTTAGCAGGACATAGGTCCAGTCCCACTTCAAAGGAACTGCATCAATCATCATACAATACAGTCTTTAATCTCTGGGTCATTAAACATACCCTTGGAAATCAGAATGATTTTATTTTTCCTGCTGAAACAGTATGGTGGTCTTTTTCCCACTTGAAAGAAAAAAATTATGGATTGACTTGAAAATATTAAATGGTGTTTTCCACTAATTATCCATCATTTCTTAAATCCTTCGTGGGTTAGATTAAGAATATTTTTAAGTGAATATACAGCAAAAGAAGAAAAGTGGACAATCTTGGAAAAAGCTGATCGTGGTTGGGAAGTTTGTTTTCATAGACACACATTCAAGATGGTTGAAATTCATGCAAAAGTCATTTTCTATTGGTAAAATTTTCTGTTTCTATGATTGAATCATTGTTTCCTGGCACTCTGCAACTGGCACAATTTTCTCCTGCTTTCCATCATTCAAAAAAGAAGGCAATTCACTAAAATTTCTCTTGGTGGGAACTCTGGATTTCTCCAATGAGTCATGAGAGAAATGCCATAACTAATTTTTTTTTTGTTTTTTTTTCTCCTTGGTAACAATGTATCAGCAGCAAAAATCTAGCCTTTAATTTCTCTGTAAGTGCGTACTTTCAGTGCAGAATATGGACCTCCTGTTTACTCGGTTCCACATAGCTTGTCAATTCCAAGTTTTTTCTGTGTGTGGAACATATAGTCTTTCCTTTTGAAGTAGCTTTAAGGTTACAACTTTGTTTTCATCCTGGATGGTTTAATCAACTTAAAATTGAAGTCCTTTTGTTTTATGGTATAGAAGCTAAGAATTGCAAAAGTAGACCGCTTTAGGAATAAAGTTCAAGGATAGATTCTCTAGAAAGCTGATAGGCTCCATCATTTCTAACAAATTGTTAATTCCGTTGGTTTTTCTTTCTCCATTGTTTTTACAATCCACCTTTACCTTTCTGTTGGGCTATTTCAGAGTTTCTTTACTTGTCCTACTATTTCCAATTTTTGCTTCTCTATCTCTACCCCACCCCTCCATTCAATTTTCCAAATAGAAGCCAGAGTCATCTTTTAGAATTTATCATGGTACTTCCAAGCTTAAACTTCTTTGCTTCTTACTACACTTAGAATAAAATACAAATTCCTTAACACGGCCTTTATGCAGCCCCCTTACCTTTCCAACACTGGAGCAGAACGTACTATTCTTTGTACTTGCTTCCTTTCTTATTAGTGATGTGATCTCCAAGGCCCTGAGCTCCTTTTCTCTTTAGGTAGGGCCTTAGCCTGCACTGCTATTCACCTAGCTACCTAGTCCAGGAAGGCTGTCCTCAGTCCCTCTGTTTGGCTGTGTCTACCTTTTTCCTTTAAGTTTCCCAATGTTACTTCATCAGGTTTCTTCTGATCCCCCCACCCCTGCTACCCGCTGCCAAACATCTAAATTAGGTCCCCCTCGTTCCCTTTTTGTATACCTTGCAGGCATAATGCCCGGCACATACTAGTGCTCAAGGAAGACCTGCTGGATGAATAAGTGACTAAAGATACTTCTTAATGCTTTCTTTGTGTGTGCGTGTGCGTGTGCGTGTGTTGCTGGGGATTGAACACAGGCCTTGTGCATGTGAGGCAAGCACTTTATCAACTGAGCTATATCCCCAGCCCTCCTAATTCTTATATTTGATTCTTACCCTGAAAAATAGCCCTTAAAATATGCAAGTATAATGTCTTGGAACTTTAGCAGTTAGCACCAATGAAAGTTGTAAAATCTTAGTCAAAAAAGGCAGCAGATGTTTTATTCTTCAATGCAAATCACTGTATTCACCACAAGCTAAAGAGGAGAACATATATCTATATATATGTATATATATATTTATATATATATTTGGATTCATGGAAGACTAGAGACATGGAAAAAATCCAGCACCCCAACAAGTACAGCCAGGAAGGAAATCAGCTCTGTAATAGAACAGGTTTAATGAACTACAAACAAGAAAGGGTGGGAAAGGAAGAAAAAAATGTGCATTGAGTTTAAGACACTATAAAACTCAGAAGACATATTTACTATTCAAGTATAAACTCAGTAAGGACTTGGCATAAATTGAAAGGCAGCTGCTGAGGTTCACCACTATAAAATAAGTTCTATGAATTTACAATTCTACCTTCCAATTTTCTGGGAGAAAAAACTGAACTCTTGAAGGTCTTCACCAGAGACCCTGAGAGGGATAAACACTTTTGATGAAGACATAGTCAACAATCCATGATTGAATTTACTATTCAAAAACATGTATTTATTTAAAACAATAGGAATATGTGTTCTCAGACTGTCCACTAGAGTTTTGGAGACTATTGGTTCAAGAGTTTCAAAGTATATTACTTCCAAAAACAATACTGATTAAAAAAATTTTTTCAACAAAAAACAAAAAACTTGATTTGATGGTACCTTAAAAATACCCTAAGTACCAAATTATTTTCCAGTCTAACTTTGCAATTTAAGAATTCCTCCTGCATTGGTAAAACATTTTTCCTCACAAAATGTGAATAGTGAAACTGGATAGAAACACCATGAATGTGAAAATACCACCAATTTTCTGCAGTTAAAAAAAACTAGAATGTTCTTTGGAATCACTGAAATATAAAAAAATTCAGATTTTTTTTTCTACAGTCTGTGCACCTTCTTTTGGGTTCATCATGTTGCTTGTAGTAATGACCTGTGTGATTCTAATTTTATAGATTCAAGTCTTGCAGTGCAATATCCATGCTTAATACACCGGTGATTCTTTGATCACTGAGAAGTTATGCTTAACCCAGAAAGGCTGTCATTTAGTTCTCCATAACGACTTCTCCCCAAAATAAAAACTTTGACTATGACACAAAACATCCTGTGTTGAACAATCACATGAACCCAACGTGGAGAATTCCGGTGTGGCTTCAGCACTCAGGAGAGCATTGTCTCCTATTGTTTTTCATGGAAGTACCACAGGCCTGGCTACTAGCATTCAGCTTTCCTTGGCCTTAAAAGGAATTTCTTAGGGCTGGCAAGTTGGATTAGATTCTAAGAGAATTTTGTCTTTGACAAACTACCATTTTAGCATAAAATCTGGCCATGGCTATAAGTTTCAATGTGCGTACAACTGATTAGAGATGGTTTTTTCTTTTCAACATTGGCTGGAATTGAGTAGAAATAAGTCCGTGATGTCTCTTCACATATGTCATGAAATATGAGAAATCTGTCTGACTCTAGACACTATTTCTTTACGACACAATGGGCAGGTCTCCAGTTGCAAGGCACAATCCATGCACAGGTCGCTGAGGAGAAAGATAAAATGCCAGTCAAGTTAATGCTTCAAATGGTCAAACTCTAACTTCATGCCGACCAAATCTAATGTTAACAAGTTTATTGGCTGAGAGGGAAATAATTACACATGATTTAAAAAATAAAAAATTGAGTATATAAATAATAAATCTCTCTCCCACTTTTGAACCTCAATCTAGCTCCTCAGAGGAACAAGTTATAAGCCCAAGTGCATTCTATATGTATATAGTATATACATAGTATACACACAGATGTTATTTGCAGGCAGATATACAATGACATTTTTCCTGACAGCTAGTTATTCATTCCATTAATATCATTTACTATATTATCTTTCACCACAAGTTTGATGTAATCTTTTTCACTTTTAGTTAGCTCTATTTCTGGGCTTCTATTCTATTTCATTGTTCTGTCATTCTTGTCACATATTAGAACCAAACTATTAACACTTATATTAAAATAATAGGTAAAATGATATTTAAGATGTGATAGGATTATCCTCTCCATAATTATTCTTCCAAATTTTCTTGCTTTAAACTATATATATATATATGGTATGAGGGATTGAACACAGGGATGCTCTATTACTGAGCTACAATCCAGCTCTGCTTATTTTTTTATTTTGAGACAAGTTCTCACTAAATTGCCAGGTTGGCCTCAAACTTACAATTCTCCTATCTCAACTTCCCCAGTTGCTGGGATTACAGGTGTGGGCCACCACACCCAACTTGGCTGTTGCTTTAAACTTTAGTTTGTCTAGTTCTTGGGGGCGGGGGGAACATCATGCTGCCCTTTTACTCTGGGCCAAATTAAACTTAGAGTTCAGGGACTACCTAGAGGTTTTTCTAAGAACAGAATAATTAGAATCTGATTTATATTCCTTGTCAGTTTGAAAGTTTTCTCTCCCTTTTTTTTTTTTTTTTTTTTGAGAAAGCAAGTCACTATGCTGTTCAGACTGGTGTCAAATTTTTGGGCTCAAGTGATTCCTCCTCCTCAGCCTCACCAGGGTTTTTTTTCCTAAAAGTTTTCTTTATAGAAGCACCACATATTTCTTAGTATGTATTCTTAGTTGTGTGTGTGTTTTTTTTAAACTATTGTAAAAGGAATCTTCCATTATATGTCCTAATTGGTTGCTACTTGATACTGATTTTTATTTTATAAGTTATAATGGTGACATCCTCATCCTATCCCCAGCATCTCTTGGAATATTTTCAGAATGTTACCATTAAAGATGTGAGCGGGCTGAGGATATAGCTCAGTTGTAAGTAGTAGTACAGTACTTGCCTAGCATGTGCAAAGCTCTAGTTTCAATCTTAGCACTGAAAAAAAGATGTATTTGGTTTTATGTGTCTGTACATGCACACACATACACATAATCAAGTATACATGCACATACCTTATTTTGGTAGTATTGGGGGTTCAACCCAAGAGGACAAGTACTCTACCACTGAGCTACGTCCCTATACCCTGTTTTTTATATTAAGGAAATATTCATCCATTCCTATCTTCCTTCCATCCATTAGAAATAAATATTGAATTTTTTTTTTCTTCCAGGGATTGAATCCAGGGGTGCTTAACCACTAAGTCACATCCACAGCCATTTTTAAATTTTTATTATGAGATAGGGTGTCTCACTAAATTGCTCAAGGCCTTGCTAAGTTGCTAAGGTTGGCTTTGAATTTGGGATCTTGGTGGCTCAGCTTCCTGAGTGCCCCTAAGCTGCTGGGATTACAGGCCTGCACCACTGCACCCAGTTGGATGTTGAATTTTAACAAATGCATCTCAGCATTCTTGGAGAAAGTAATAATATACCCTTGCCCCAGCCTATTTGAATAGATTTCCTCCTATTTTGTGCCATCCTTAAATCCCTAAGTCCCCCTGGTTGTGTTACTGCATTATTTGCTAATATTTTATTTAAATTTTTAGATTTATATTGGTTAGTAAAAACAAGTTTTTTTTCCCCCGTTTTTTCCTTTTTCCTTTTCAGCTTTTGGTGTGATTATCATGCAAGCTTTGTGAAAACATTGTGGATTTCTTATTTTCTCTGCGGTCTGAAAAAGATTAAATGGATTGGACTACCTATTCCCTGAAAATTGTGAAGAATTCCCCTGTGAAACCATCTGGGCTTAAGATAAGGCAGGAGGATTGCAAGTTCAAGGATAGTCTGGGCAACTTAGTGAGACCTTGTCTCAAAAAATAAATAAATAGGGTTGAGAATGTAGCTTAGTGGTAATTAGTATTACAAAAAGAAAGACCAGAACAAAACAAAACATATGGTCTTAGTGCTTTGGGGAGATAGCTAATCGTCTATGGTAATAGGATTGCTTAGATTTTCAGTCTCTTCTAGGGGTCAGTTTTTGTTTATTTTATCCAAATTTCCTTTCTTTAGTAAGACATTCTTTTAAAATTGTTGTTGTTGCTGAATTGACTTAAATTTCCTTACAATTCTTTTAATTTCCTTTCTAACCCTGTTTTGGATATATCTAGTATAGAAACTATGATGACACTTAAGGTACCTAGTTTTAAGTTTTTATGGGTTAGTCCTCATTAGTGAGTCTTTATTGTGTATTAACCACAGGGAAGGGTCAGAGGACTCAAAGATGAATAAAATCAGGGGCTGAGGTTGTAGCTCAGTGGCAGAGTGCTTGCCTAATGAGGCACTGGGTTTGAACCTCAGCACCACATAAAAATAAATAAAGGTATTGTGTCCATCTGCAATTAAAAAAAATTTTTTTTAAAGATGAATAAATCCAGATCCTCCTATTTGGGATCTTCACAGTGTTACAGAAACAAAGATCAAAAAGGGCATCAAGAGCTGAGCACAGTAGAGCATGCTTGTAATCCCAGTGGCTCAGGAGGCTGAGGCAGGAGGATCACGAGTTCAAAGCCAGCCTCAGCAAAGGCGAGGTGCTAAGCAATTCAGTGAGACCGTGTATCTAAATAAAATACAAAATGGGGCTGGGGATGTAGCTCAGTGGTTGAGTGCTCCCGAGTTCAATCCCTGGTACCGCCCTCCTCTGAAAAAGGGCATCAAGATATACAACTTTCAAACAGTACCTGCCTATAAGGCCCTGATCACTAAAGCCTGCAAGGTGCTCAATCTGAGAAATCTGGGCAGCAGAAAAGAAACTGGTATAGCTAAGGGTGAAATGAAATGTACTGCATTCACTTCCGTTAACAGTCAAAGAGACAACAACCTGTTCCAAGACAGCAAAGGTACAGGGTACAGAGGCAGAGACACGGGTCCAGGCTGACCCATTCCTGGAAATGAAAAACGGGGTCCAACACCACAGGCTCTGGAACCCTGGGAGATCAGGTGGCTAAAGCTTTGTCAAATATATTAAAAAAAAAAAAAGGCAGGGGTGGCATGTGATGAATTGCAGGTAGCTGGACTGTAACATCAACATGAGTGTTGCTCCCACACAGTCAGCACGAGTGGAAAGCTCAGTGCCACTACACTGCTTTCTGCTTCCTCCCCTTTCCTAACCATGGGATGGCCTTCTTGGGAACCTGCTTACTTGCTGCTTTTGCTGATGCTTTGACACTCTGCTCTGTAAGGGTCAGACTGCCCTCTAAGTTCATCTCATACAGGTGAAATTTAGTTAGATGGCATGGAGAATGCTGCATTCTCAATAATTAAGAGTGTAAAGAAATTAATGAGGAAGCTCTAAAACTAAGAGAGACTTGCCGAGAAGATTATAAATAGCATTAAACCTTTACATTTTGCAAAATCAAAGTTATATAAAAAATATCATAATGAATAAACAAAACAAAACAAAAACACAGGCCTTCTATGCCAGGCTGCTTCTTCCAGTTCAGATATTTTCTGGAAAACAGGCAGGTACTATTTGGCAAACTCTAGTTCCCCATTTAGCCCACTTTAGATGTAATAAACCTTGATGAAGAGCTATGGAACCAGGAAGGTTCTAAAACCAATTCAAGACAGGATGAAATGTTGCCTAATGTAATATGTGGAGATAAGAAATAAATCCTCTTACCTATGTCCACATGGCTTCAGTTGCGTATCTGCTACCTCATCACAGCAAAGGGAGCAGCAGTTTTCTCGGATACTGACTTGTTTCAACAGAGCAAGACGCCTGTGCCTGAGAAGACAAAGCAGTTTGAAACTCATTTTGTCAACAAGTAAACAGGTCCTGTTGGCAGTGACACATTCTAAATGCTTTGAAAATGTTCTATACATGCGAGATAGTATGTACTCCTTAAGCTTTGTTCAGTAAAGTTTTCATACATGATAACTCATTTCAATCTTAATAGGGAATGAAAAAAGCATGGTCATTCCCACTTTTCAGATAAATTAAACTTCAGTGAAATGTTTTACATGATAAACTGAAGTCCAGTGCTTTTTTTTAAACTAGCAAATTTTAACCTTTTAAGTTGTACATTTGAATTTAATGACAAGCAAAGACTTGCCTTTCCCAAGAAAAACATACATATTTTAATACATTTTCAAAGGGTTTATGAGACCTTTATAGAGTCCCTGCAAGTCCAGATGCCTCAAGTCCACACCCCTTCCATTACACCTTCACTCATCGTGTAATGGGAAAACTGAGCAGAAATGCTCTGCTGAAGGCACAGCCTTGGTGGGTGAGCAAGAGAAATATGGAATGTTCTTTCAACCCACTTGTGGGCCAGGTACTGTCTCAAGCCCTGGCAACTCAGCAATGAACAGAAGACTAAAAAATTACCCCTGCCTTCAGAGAGCTACATTGCAGTGCTCATGAGGGGTTGAGGAAGGAGAAGGCAGAAATAGATGAATAATAAATGCTGATGAATACTATGAAGAAAAATAAAATGGAAAAAAGGACATGGAGAATGTGAGAGGTGGGGAGTAATGATTTTAAATATGGCAGTCAAGGAAGTTCTGGCTAAGGTGATACCTAAGTGAAGACATTAAGGGAGTGGGGAATGAGCCCGTGGATGCTTAAAGAGACTATTTTAGGTAGCAGCCACAAGGAAAATGGAATAATAATGGGGATGTCACAGAGATGAGGAGAGACTAGGGGAAGCAGATGGCCATGATTGGAAGACTGTTGCAGCTGAGGGATGAGCATGTGGCACCTCTCTATACTATCCTTTTTACCTTATTTATATATTTGAAGTTTTCCATAATAAAGTTAAGAAAAAATAGCTAATGGAAGGAGAAGAATTTGACACACAGTATATATAATATAGAATAATTTGCAAAATCCTTGATAGGCCATTAGCTCCTACTCTGAAGCCAAAAAGGTGAGATACTATTCCAATGAGTAAAATATCAGTAAAAAGGTATCAGTGAATATAGGTCTTTGGAGCAGAGGCTGAAAGTATTAATGGCACAGAAAATGTTCTTAGGCACATTTATGCTTAATGCCAACATTTGTAAATAAGCTCAACTTGAATGTTAAGAGGAGTAAGGTACCAGCGGTTGGCTTTAAGAAGGCCACTCAATTAGGTTCCTGACATCATCTTTCTTGGTGTGATTGTCAGTCTAGGTACAACACAGGACTGACCTCATTTGTAATTCTGTTGTTCTTATTCAAGACAAGACAAATTCTGGGTGCCAAATATATATATACATAATAACTAAGACAGTTATGTATAAGTTGGCCATAAAAGGAGACTTTCCAACAATTGATATTCACTACCATCTTAGTTTTGGAAGGTTTGAATTTTGGAGGAGTAAAGGCTGAAGCAGTTTTGACTAAGGTTACCTTCTCCAGGGTAACATGGATCAATTGTGTCTTTTTTTTTGAGTATGGGGGATTGAACTCAGGGGGCACTCAACCACTCAGCAACATCCCCAGCCCTTTTTTGTATTTTATTTAGAGACAGAGTTTCACTGAGTTTCTTAGTGCCTTGCTATTGCTGAGGCTGGCTTTGAACTCACAATCCTCCTATCTCAACCTCCCGAGCCACTGAGATTACAGGTGTGTGCCACCATTCCCAGTTCATTTTGTCTTTCAGGTGATTTGTGGATTCATCCAAGGAAAAGTCATGCTAGGTGAAAAAAGGAACAGAATATGACAGATGAGAGAGGTGTCACTTTAGACTTTCACAAAGAGGAACTGAAAGTTCAGGATCTTTGTCAGATACCAAGACAAGCTGAATAGAAATTCTAGGAATGGACCTCAGATCTCCAGCTGAGATAGAAGTGGATCTAATGTTCTTGAGAATGTTATCAAGGCTCTGATGTTCTAGACAAGGCATGATGCACAAGGCTCTGATGTTTCAGACAGTGATGGCACTCTGACATGTTCTAGTTCACCTGGAAACTATTGAGCCACTAAAATATAGTCTGATGTGAAACATAGCCCAGAGAGCTGCCTACAGACCTGTGTTTTGAGCCAAAATGAGCTAGGAATCCATTATTATTAGAGATCCCTTCAGGGGCGTAACAGTTCAGCATTGGCTATGCCCTGCTCAGAGTGGTTTCCTTGACTGCTGAGGGATTTTCTGATATAACACATGGGCATTAGTAAAAGGAATACTCGCTCCACACAGACCCAGGCAGCTGCTCTGTTAAAACATGACAAACTTTGGCTTACATTATATAACAAGCTTCAACTTGTAGCAATTACCAGGAAGCAGCTGGAGTCTTTTCCTAGCTGATGGGATAGACTACATTCATCTTGTAAGGAAAAGAAGCAGGCATTCATCCCAGGAGAAAATTAATGCCAATTAGTTTTTGTCAAATTATGGGGACTGAAATTTTATACAAGATGGAATTCAGTGTCCTAATGGTTGTGGAAAAGTGTTGGCATCTTTGCCATGTAGCTAAAACCCCAAAGAAGTTGGTTTCATTGAACACAAGTCTTTTATGGTTTTGTGTGTGTGTGAGCATGCATGTGTCATGTTTTTTTTTTTTTTTTTTTCCCACTTTGGTACTTGGTGCTTAACCACAGGGTCACATCCCCAGCCCTTTTTATCTTTCTGAGATCTGTTTTAGTAATTTATATTTCCCAGGAAGTCAGTCTTTTCAGGGAGATTTTCAAAATTACTTATTTAAAAAGTTGAAAAAAAAGTCTCCCATAAATTGTTTCAGTTTCTTATGAAATACACAGTTTGGAGACAGCCTGGGCAGATGCCTTACCTTGGCAAAATGATTTTTTCTTCAGCTGTTAGGAAGGCGTAGTCATTAAAAGTGCTAAATTTTATAGATGGTGGGTATTTGAAAGGTTTTGCTCCAAAATTGAACTCACATTGCTGATATGACATGAAACTAGCTGCAGCAAAAAATCCAGATCTACAAATAAAAATGAGTATAAAGGTCAACAGAGTTAACATAAATGAAGTAAATTTCATAAACTCAGTAGTTTTCAGAAAGTTCAGATGAGCCAGTTGTGCCCTAACAGAAAAGAAAGGGGACAGATTGTGTTTACTGACCCTCACAGGTCCACGCATCAGAGAATGTTCTTCTTTTATCTTTCTGTGTCAAACTCTGGGACAGTTTTAGTTCTGATCAAATGGGTTTCCAATTACTTGAAATAAATAAATTTCCCATTATAATTGCTTAGATAACAAAGTTCTTTTTTCCTGGCACAAAGTGCATTCCATGCATCTACTCAAATTTTGGACTGAGAGGAGCTACTTACACAGTAGATGAAAAGACTTGTTTCTCAGGAGGCAGCTGGTTGCCGTTTAAAAAGAAGATCATTTGCTTTTCATTCAAGTCTAACAGAAATCCTACTGTGTCTCCTAGAGGACAAAGAGAAACACTGTTAGAATAATGCCGTGTACTACCAGGATTCCTAAGGGCCTCAGTGTCACTGTATTAGCCAGGTATTCAACATGTTCATCTTTGTTTCTTGAAATTATTTGATCCCTAAATACCAATATATTCATGTATCATTAAGAAAAGAATGCTGCCAATTAAACTATGACAAGGTATTGATTTTAAAATGCCTTTTGCTTTTAAAAATGTTAAAGTGTGAAAAAAGTGTGCATGTTGGGATCAATGAAATATGGTAAGATAAAATCATATGCATATTTGCCTCTGGTGAAACTTTAAGACTCCCTAGGTCACAACTACCAGAAAAAAAAGTTTTTAAAAAAAGTATGCATACTCATTTATCAAATAGAACAAGTGAAATTTCTTTCTTTCTTTTTTTTTAACTGCTAAAGGAAAACATGAAATTATAGTGATAACAAGAAAAATGGACATTTAATGCTAGTGGAAGAAATCTGGTAATACACAGGAATAGCTTCAAAACCAGGGATTACCTGCCAAGGAAGTTTCACTTCTAAGAACTTACCTTGGGGAAATCCAGAACAGTTTATAATAATTTTTAAAGGCAAAAATGTCAGCATAGCAAGATTAGGTATTAGTTAATATATAATACAACTACAGCTGGGCCCAGTGGTACATCCCTCTAATCCCAGCAACTTGGGAGGCTAAGGAAGTGGGATGGCAAGTTTGAGGACAGCCTCAGCAATTTAGGAAGGACTTAAGCAACTTACCGAAACCCATGCTCAAATAAAAAACTTAAAAAGGGTTAGGGAATGTAGCTCAGTGGTAAAGCACCCCTGGGTACAATCCCCAGTACTGGAAAAAAAATTTAACTATATAATGGAATATTGAGAAGACATCAAAAGTAGTATTTTTCTGATAAACTAGAAAGCTGTTCAAGGTATTAAGTATAACAACCAAAAAATATATACATACATCAAATTTAAGCATTTTTCAAATCTCTGGATGAAAAATTGTAAGGAATTTTTAAGTTTGTCTTGATCTTTTTCTATTTTCCATTTTTTTTTCTTCTTGGTATGAAGGTTGAAACCAGGGGCGTTCCACCACTGAGCTATATCCCCAGTCCCTTCCTATTTTTTCTTTTCAGACAGGGTCTTGTTAAATTGCTAAGTCTGGCCTAAAACTTATAATCCTCTTGCCCCAGCCTCCCAAGCCACTGGGATTATAGTGTGCACCACCATGCCCAGCTAAAACAGTGCCTTTATCTTATGTTCTGGGAAATGTGTATGTTTTATGTTCCTTCAAGAACCTGCAAGCCATTAAAATGAGGATTCCTGTTGGCTTTTCAGATTTTTTTTTCCTTTCTTATACTATCAGTTTAGACAAGTGGAGCTATCTCATGGGAGTGGTCAAATTCCTGCTCTTTTAATATGCTTGAAATTTCATTTTACATCCATAATATTGGTTAGGGTAGGAAAATGAAAGAGGCATGCATGGAGCTATAGCACCTATATGGTTCCAATGTTTGAGAATAAAAATTCTTCCAGAGATTCCAACCTCTACCATATGACCTTACTTCATCAGAGCATAGCCATTTTGTCTCTGAAAATATCCTATTCTAATGGCATTACAAGTCCTTTGTTCTTGCTATTTCCATGAATGTTTGTTCAAAATACACCCAAAGAGGAGACTAGAATTCACATTATTCCTAAGAGTACCGTTTTCTCATTAATTTAAGAATTTTATATTCTAAAATGTTTTTGTTAAAAGAGGGCTCTACCCAAGGCGAATTTACCAGAAAATACAATTAACATCCATGGCAATGAAAAGAAAAGCTAAGATCTCTTTTATCATTTGGCCTTTTCCAATGAAGACATTTTAAGGACTCTCATAGTAAACGTCTCACAATAACCAGATATCTTAACCCAGGTGATAAATTTTGATGGAGAAGAATGAATACCTTCTTTCCAGCACGGGTGGACATGCGGCTTACTTCTGGCATTGTACCAAATCAGCTGCCTGCAGCCATCGTATGCACAGGAGTATTCGTCGTCCCCAATGCCATAGCCTTCCTGGAGAGAGAGGCCCAGATGATTAGCAGGGTTATGCCTGCTCTGACTTGGGAGGAGAGGGTCTATCCTTTAGAGCCACTGACCCAGTGGCTGGAATTCTAAGCTTTCTGCTTCTTGGAAGATATCAAAATTATGATCTGGAGGTCTGGTTCCAAGTAAATGATGACTTCACCAACAAATACTTCAAGTGCCTCCTTTGTTCAAAGCATTTTCACATTTGTCAGTTCATTTAATTCTAATTAACTACCATGAGGCTGGTAACATTATATTTTAAGAGGAAACAAAGGTTCAGAGAGGTCAACCCGCTTGTCTAAGGACATGTAACAGAAGACAGGTTTGGTTCTAAATTCTCCCGATTCCAAGATCACTATACCTTCTATTTCACTATGGTCAGGCTTCCTGAATGGAATAACTTCAAAACACCCAAATGCTCAGAAATTTCATGAGAAAGGTTACAGTGGACCATCAGCTAAAAACTATTCTGAGATCAGCTTCATTTGAACATCATATGGGTCCCTGACAATTCCTTCCCTCCCTACTTCCTTGCTTTTTTCCTCTCTTTCCTTCCTTCCCTCCCCTTTCCTTCTTTGTGGCACTGGAGGTTGAACCCAGGGGCTCACATATACTATGGAAGCACTCTACCCCAGAGCTACAGCCCCGGTCCTTTCCTATACATTTTATTTTGAGACAGGGTCTTGCCCAGGCTAGCCTCAAACTTGTAATCCTCCTGCCTCAGCCTCCCAAGTTGCTGGAATTATAAGCATGACCACCCTGTCTGATAATGTCTTTTATTATTTACTGCCTTTTGATTTTTTCTTAGAATTATTAACATAAAAAGGTAGATGGGATCTTAAGATATTATTTTCAGTGCTTGACCAAAAGAGAGAGAGAAAAAAAAAAAAAAAGAAGAAGCACACAAAACAAATAACCGCTATTTTTTTTAAGGATCAATGGTGAAAAGCTTTAAGGAGAAAGGAATTGAAAATGCGAGCTAAATCCAAAAAAGATCTCAGGTTCAAATAGCTTGCTTGTTCTATGGGATAAACAATGTAGTGAGGATAAAAGAAGTTTTGACAAACTCCTCAACTACAATATAAAAACCACTGGTGGTACAGCTCAGCAGTAGGGTGCATGCTCAGCTTGCAGAAGGCCCTGGGTTCAATCTCCAGCATCAAAAAAACAACCAAGCAAACTTCAAAACCACTAAACTTTAGGTGCTAGGGAAGAGGCAAAACAATTTTTTTTTTTTTTTTTTTTTAGAGAGAGAGAGAAAGAATTTTTAATTTTTAGGTTTCGGCAGACACAACATCTTTGTTTGTATGTGGTGGCTGAGGATCGAACCTGGGCTGCACGCATGCCAGGCGAGCGCGCTACCGCTTGAGCCACATCCGCAGCCCAAAACAATTATTTTCTATCTTCATTTCTAATGTCCTAGAGGAAGTCCTTGACAGAACATTTGAAAGAAATTCCTAGAAGATTCCTAGCCATCAAGGTAGCCTAGATATTACCTTGCAGTGTCCTCCGTGCTTGGATGAATTCCATAACAGAGTAGCACTATGGGTCAAAGGCAGAACTCTGATAAAATTTTAGCCACAGATCATTTCTATAGAGGTAAGAATAGATACCTATACCTAGCAGAAATTTACTTTAAAAATCCCTTTGAGCTTACATCTCAGAGAGCAAGCTAGATGTACCGTATCTTCTTTCAGCTCAAAAATATTCCCAGTAGTATTAACCCTGATTTCCATTGGCAAGGATGGATAAACAAGAGAAAAGGGTAGCTAGTTGGTATTTAGGGTTAAAAAAAAAAGTTTATGTATAGCTTGTCGTGCATGGAATATTTTGAATCCTTTCCTCATATGGGGATAATATCCTTTCTTCTGCCGTCTGACATCCCATTACCTTCCCGTTATGGGGTACGTATGGAAGATAAGATTCCTATTTCCTGCTCTGCAAGTGGAGGAAGACCTTCCCATCAGACCCTCAGTGTGTGAGTGACCCCTACAGAGGGGCGTGGGGTTAGGACAGATGTGTGGCAGTAATGCTGGTTACATCCTGGCTAGCTAGTCCTCCTGAAATAGTACTTCCTACTCTTGGCCCTTACATTGTCTTGGAGTTTATTTCCCAAACCCCTCATCAATTTGGGAGCTCTCAACAGGTTCCCAAGTCATTCCCTTTCTGTTTGAGAAGAGTCATTTTCTCCAAGGTAGGATGCTTCTATATAGGAAGCGGCACAGGCTGTCCTGACCTAAGTTTAGAGTCTTCTATCTGGAGATCAGATGGCTTTGGGCAAGTTTCTTAATTTCTCTGAATCTCAGTTTCCTTATCTTTCTTTTTCACTTTATATTTTTAACTGATATATAAAAAACATAAAAATTATACAGATTACCCTGCAATGTTTTAACACACTGTATAATGTTTCAAAGAGGTTATATAACTGAGGTTATAACTGAGCTATATCTGCAGCCCAATAGTTGTTTTTTGTTTGTTTGATGTACTAGGGATTGACCCTGGGGCCTCATGCATGCTAGGCAAGTGCTCTACCACTGAAGTACCTCTTCAGTCCTTTATAAATTTTATTTTGAGCCAGGGTCTCATGAAATTGCCCAGGCCAGCCTTGAACTTGGATCCTCCCACTTCAGCCTCCTGAGTAACTGAGATTATAGGCATGTGCTACTGCACCCAGCACTCGTTTGATTTTGGTACTGGGGACTGAACTCGGGTGCTTTACCACTGAGCTACATTCCCAGTCCTTTTTAATTTTGAGATAGGTCTCACTAAATTACTTAGGGCCCTGCTAAATTGCTGAGGCTGACCTTGAACTTGCAATCTCCCTGCCACAGCCTCCTGAGTTGTTGGGATCACAGGCATGTGCTATCGATAAGCCACTTATTTGTTTTTAAAGAAAAAAGTCAATAGTCTACTAAGCAATGTGGAGTATAAGAAACAGTGTTTTAAGCCTCTATTAAGATTAAATAAATAAAATAAAGGTACTGTGTCCATCTACAACTAAAAATATTAAAAAAAATCTATGACTATATGGCAGAAATTACAGTTTCATCTATCAGAAGAAATGAACATGATTTGTAAGCTGCTTCTATTTCTTTTCTCTCTCCATCTCTCTTTTTATTTTTTATTTTTGTCAAGCTCTGAAAATGTCTTAAGATCCCATCCACCTTTTTATGTTCATAATTTGAGAAAGAATTGAAAGGCAGTAAGTAATAAAAGACATTATCAGCCGGACATGGTAGGGCATGCTTATAATCCCAGCAACTTGGGAGGCTAGGGCAGGAGGATCACAAGTTTGAGGCCAGCCTGGGTTCAGTGGTAGAGGACCTCTGGGTTCAATCCCAGTAAAACATAAAAACAAAGCACAAAAACCCTGAGCCAAAGATGTGGCTGGGGCCAGAGTATAGCCCGCAAAGACAAAGGACACACCTAACCTCTAGGTGGAAAATTAGGGCACCTTCCACCCACCCACCCACCAGAAAAAGAGAAACAAATTGCTGCTGCTCCAATTTGTACAGTTCTCTAGGGTACTCACATGATTGAGAAATTTGCTATCTCGAGTGGCCCAGCCAATCTGCATGACACCAGAAGTGACCACTGTTACTTCATAGTACCATACCCCGGCATCCACACAAAAGGTGCAACGCACACTTTCAAAAGAGGAGGCATCACAGCGAGCCTGGGAAAACCAAAGAGCATGACAATCTACCATCAGTGCCTGAAGACCACCAAAGTAATGACTACTGGGAAGGTTGCATATAGTTTTACTCATTGAAGTGCCTAGTGGACTAGTCCTCTCCTCTATCCATTCTCAGTGATTAAAAAGCCTAAAACTGAAAGAAGTACATTCTACAGCTAGTTTACAGTTTTATTTCCAGGGAGTTCTCACAGGATTGGTGTCAGACTAGGAGGATTGCCAAGATGGCTACAGTAAGCAGTAGTGAAAGCTGCTGGCTTTGCTTTCAGTGTATGTGGATCTTTGCTTTCAGAATAGAAGCTTTTATCAATTCATAAACATTGCTTTCATGTGATGGAGAAAAGGGTATAAGATGGGGTACCTAAATATAATCTAAAGCAGAAAACTACACAACAGATTTGGTGATACATAGAATCAAATAATTGTAGTCATTCTTCCAACAGTTCTTTTTTTTATATACCTTTATTTTATTTGTTTTTATTTTTTTTAATGTGGTGCTGGGGATTAAACCCAGTGCCTCACACATGCTAGTCAAGTGCTCTACCACTAGCCACAACCCTAGCCCCCAACAGTTCTTTAATCCTCATCAATCTAGTCTCTTTGCCATATGTAACTGGCTTTTATATCAACTTTCACTTGAAAATCAGCAACATGTAACATACATGGAGAAAGGGAACTAAACCTAATATGATTGACTACATGGGGATTTAAAAAGGAGGTACCCCTTTTTGAAACACTAGTCTTTGTACCCTTAGTTGAATAAAACGGCAAAGATTAAAAACACACATTTAAGCCAGTCAGCATCACAGTGTAGTACTGTGTAAGATAATAGAGTAGATAATATCTCAAACACTCCATCCCATCACTTCTACCTCTTATCACTCTTCAGATAGGAAATAAATTTCCCAGTGGAAAGACACTGCTTTTGTTCAAAAGTAGGACATGAAAATGGGAGCAAAATGATCCCCCCGCCCCAAAGATCCATTTGTGGAAATTTTACCTCCAAGCCATGAGGTGAGATCTTCAGGTACTCGCTGACGTCATTGCTATTCAGCATGGCTCTAATGCTACTCAAGTCCACCTTCTCATAGGTCAGCTGTCTACCTTCTTTTAAAACTGCAAAAGAAAAAGTGGTCATGTCTTTATGGCAGGCTGCTATTGGGCGGGGGAGGGGGAGAAAGCTACTGCCATCTCCAGCAGTCAAGGAATGAAACGGCAAGGAGGCTCAGCACCTTAGCTTTGCTGCTCCTCCATCATACGAAGGCTGACCAAGCAAACGCCAGAAGAGGCAGCACTGTGAGGTAGATGTTTCTAGTCCCTGAATCTATTACTTTTCATGAAACAAAATTTGAATTTCACTTTTTCAGAATCATTGTTTAATTGGCCTCTACACAGGCTACACCCACAATGCTGGAGTAGGAGTGGGGAGACATGCCCAGCGGGCTTTAGCACAGTGCTAACCATGGAGTGGGAAGTGAGGATATAGTACTAGTGCAGTTTTTGTTTTAACAGTCCTTGGAGAAGGAAGAGGAAAAGGAACAACCCTCATGGTGCAGATAGGACATGACTTGGGTTTGAGGAGCAAAGGTAAGATAGGTAGAAAAGTAAAAAGAGGGAAGTCCAAGTGGAGGGAATAGGCCCAGAGGTAGGAAGTCAGCAGGTTTTTTGTCTGCATTACAGTGAAGAGATAGTTTGGAAAGAGTTGTTTAGACAGCGCCATATGATTAAGGGCCTTAATGCATCAGGAAATAGGGTGCCAAGAGAAGGTTTCTGAATAAAAGAATGCTAGAGTTAGAAACATTCTATATACTTTTTCTAAAATATTTTTTTAGTGGTAGATGGACACAATACCTTTATTTTATTTGTTTATTTTTTATGTGGTGCTGGGGATCGAACCCAGTGCCCCACACACATTAGGCAAGTGCTCTACCACTGAGCCACAACTCCAGCCCTCCATGTAATTCTTATCAAAGGGTTTTTAGGATACACTTCTGCTAGAATATATCCAACCAACCAGTAGAGGACCTTTTAAAAAAGGACTCATGTTCCGTCTTTTTTTTTTTTTTGGTACCAGAGATTGAACCCAGGGGCACTTGACCACTGAGCCACATCCCCAGCCCTTTCATTTTTTTTTTTTTTTTTGAGACAGGATCTCACTAAGTTGCTGAGGGCCTTGCTAAGTTGCTGAGATTGGCTTTGAACTTGCAATCCTCCTGCCTCAGCCTCTTGAGTTGTTGGAATTACTGGTGTGCACACCACACCCGGCTTCACACTCATTCTTACAAAAGAAAGGCCAGTGAGACTATCAGAGAAATGAGTCTGGAAATGGAAACAGACATTTCAAACAAACAGCTCCAACTTACAGAGATTGTCTAAGCTCCACTGGGCACAGAAACCAACTTGACGTTTCAGATAATCAGAATCATCAGCCCACGACTCCAATGTGATAAGCCGGTCACTAATACTGGATTCAGATATAGTCAATTTATTTTCACCTGTTTGAAAAGATGAAATCCTTGGATTAACAATGAAAGAGTAGGATGATTTGCTGGGCAAATTAGTGATAGTAATGAATGTGGAGAGATAATTAGAGAACTTGAAGACTAGAATGGACTTCTACTAAAGTTTCTAAGGATGACAAGGCCAAAGAGCTTTAACAATTTTCTAGCAATACCACCAAATTTTTAACTATAAAAAGTGGGTAATAAGACAAGCATGGTGGCACACACCAGTAATCACAGCTACTTGAGAGGCTGAGCCAGGAGAATTGAAAGATGAAGGCCACCAACTCAAAATAATATAAAAGGGCTGGGGATGTAGTTCAGTGGTAGGGTACTCCTGGGTTCAATACCCAGCACTACACAAATAAAGTGAGTAATAATGCTCACCAGTTCAGATTCTTGGGCAGAATAAACTTTGCCTTTGTCCCTATTATAATTCACTGGCCTTGAAGTATCTACCCAGAGAAAAATAGAATGTGTGCAAGATTGGTGGGGTTCAAAGTGTTGGTTATCTAGTAACTAAGAAAAGAGAAAACTCTTAAAAATGAATACAGCAGATCATTAGTGCAAGAAGTCACTATACCTACTTGTCTGTGCAAACTTTTCCAGTGCGATGAGTGCAAATAGCATGACTGTAGGATGCGACTGCAACTTCTGAAAGACAATGGATTATTTTTAAAAATCACCCTATGCAGAGGCAACAAGCTATTAATTTCATCTTCTTGCCTCCAGGTGTTATTGTTTTTTGAGCAGTTAGAAAAATTTTTCTCATTCAAGTCCTCAATCATTCGTTTGGCAAATATTGTTAGCAATGAAGAACCAAGATAGAATCTCAATCTTATATTTCTTTTTCTTGAAGTCACTGGGCTAATTTACAGATACAGAAATTTCAACAGTATCTTGTTAAATACATTATGTCATTTTACTTAGTAACATTTATATGAAGGCTCTGTTACACAAAATGTTGATTCTTAAATTCATTTAAACAAGCTAAAAACTTAGAATTGGAGCTAAAAATAACCTTCTATTCAAAATCCTGTAGAGAAAGACTCATCACTACCAACTTTCAGAACTATAAATAATGAAATTAACAACTAATGGCTTGTTTTTAATCTGGACTCTGAAAGGAATTCTACAAATGGCGATGGTAGGGGAGAGAGCAACAAGTGGGCTCTTTGAATTGTACTTGAGTTCATGTCACCCGAGTTTCCACTTACAGAAGGTCTACGCTGGGAGCCTCAAGAGAGCTAGAACACTAGAGGGTTCCCATGTACTTCCCTGGTGCCACCTGACTCCAGCAGAGCTTATCATCCAACCAACACCCTCCCCCATTGTGAAGCATCTTCAGCATCCTGTTTTTTGCCACATCCATTCTCAATCCCTCTGCCTGGCTTTTCCAGCTCCGAACCCTCTTCTGCTGGCTACTGGGTCCATATCCTCCTACCTCTAAACACTATTTTCTTTGATCAGACAGTTTGGTCTCTGGATTTCTATCTGTGGCAGTACCTTGGGCACAAAACCCACTTTTCCCTCCTCTGGGCACAGCTGAATCCTAACCTTACAGCCTGACCCAGTTGAAGTCTCACCATCAGGAAGTCTGTCTCATGACTACGCCAGCCACACTAGCCACACCACCCCCTCCTTCACTCCTCTCAACTCTTAGGGCACTTAAGGCTAGAGGAAACAATTTTTCCTTTGATCACATTCTGTCTTAAAATGGAGGCTAACTGTCATGTCTTAGTACTTCTGTTTCAACTGACCAGTAAACTTCCTAAGGAAAAGGACAGTCCTGTAACTTCTGTACCCCCATGAAGATCACTTAGAGCAGTATAGGTTTAATTTAAGCACTATTAAGTAAGTATGGACCTATAAGAACTTTCATATTGAAATTTTGGAAAAAACTAATGCTCACTTGGCCTGCAAAAATAACTGTTAAAAATACAGGCTGGCCATGGCCAAGACTGTGGTCTAGCACTGGGAGAGATCTGAAGGCACAGCCTCAACCAACCACAAGCTTCACAGATGTATATCAAATACTCCAAAGATGACAGTTTTAAGAGCAGCAACAGTAGGGTGGTCAGGGGTAGAGATTCGCATCCACTGGAAACCTGATCTGATGTTGGAATGCCATGTGGTTTTGTTTCTACTCTGGAGGTCCCTATTGCCATCTGGTAGGCTCTAAGGACACACAGAAAAGTCTAGCAGCTATCTTATGACTAAATTTAAAAACAGACTAACTCAACTGTTTTTGCTTTTGCATAGAATAAATCCCTCCCCCTTTTTTTTTTAACATAGGAGGGAATAAATAACACTCAGGAAACACCTGCAAATAAAATTTACAACAAATTCCATTCTCTGTGCCAGGGGCTCTGTTGGCAACTTGGGAAAAATGTACAATTCTAGATGACTAAGAATAACTAGCTTTGATGTCTCACTTACCAGACACTGTAGCAAATATTCCAGTATTCCTGGGCCAAGTAAACCAATGCTTGCAGGACCTACACAAATACAACAAACACTGGCTATAATTAAAAGTGCCATATTATTATTAAACAGTAACTAATAACAATCAAATTGTTTTGGTAGAAATCCATACCTTTTACAGAGTGGTCTCATGCACATTATCCTATTCAACCCTCCTGCTCTGAGGTTGGTTCAGAGTTGGTCACTGAGTAAAGTGACTCCCCACCACCTTTTTTTTTTTAATTGGTACTGGATACAGGGGTGCTGTACCACCGAGCTACAGCTCCAGTCCTTTTTTCAATTTTTATTTTGAGACAGGGTCTTTCTAAAATGTCAAGGCTGGCCCTGTACTTGCAGTCCTCCTGCCAACCTCCCAAATCACTGGGTTATAGGCATACACCACTGCGCCCAGCTCACGTTCTAATTTCTAATCCATTGTTTCTTTCATTATATGTGCAGTAAGTAGCTGAGCTAGTCACATGTACTTTACTGTTAACTTTACTAAAGTGGGTAATATTCATTAAAAAGTCGAATATCTATGTCTCAGGAACTAATGCAATCTAAATTTCTTTTCCTATTCCTCTCTCTGATTTGTCTTCATTATCTAGCTAAATTTTTTACATATATGTAATCATATATGTAAATTTAGCTTTTGCCCTTAATTTTAAATCACATAAATACAACTTTTTTGATAATCTGCAAAGCTAAGTTAGATTACGCTTAGCCTTGTATCCTTTGTAATGTTTCTTACCGTTAGCCCCATCCCTCCTTTTCTGTTACAGCAAGTTTGATAAGACCTGCAGTGCAAACTGCCCTTAAAGTCAAGCAACTTAGATGTTCCTCTGTGGTGCTTCCCAGAGTTACCTGCTAGCTTCTCTGCCAAGCAGCCTAGGACCGCAGATGTATTCCTGTGTTTGGCAGGATGGCCTGAGTCCTGGCAAGCTACTTCTCCATTTAAATTGAGAATTTCAGTCAATTTCTGGAGTGCATCCTAAAAACAAAAAGGTAAGAGTGGATGTGAAATATATCTTCTCAGGTCATTTTCCCAAGAGAATTCTTTGAGACAAAGCTATAACCAGGTGTTAAACTCAGAATAACCATATAAAATTATACAACGAACCCAATGATATCATTATTGATGGGAAATATTGTTTGCTCAACCTGAATGGAATGGAATTTCTAGATTCCATTTTATTCAAAATACACTTGCTATACATTTGATATCTATATCTATATATCTATCTACATCTCTACCCTCTATATACATATGCTACTCTTGAATCATTAAATAGACTAAAGCTATTCAAATGTCAATATGATTAGTAACATTAGGGCCTGGTGATGTTGTAGTAAAAAGTTACATAAAAAAAAAAAAATGTTTCACCACTGCTGGACATGGTGGCATGTACCTGTAATCCCAGCAATTTGGTAGACTGAGGCAGGAGGATTTCAAGTTCAAGGCCAGCCTCAGCAACTTAGTAAGACCCTGTCTCAAAAAATAAAAAAGGCTGGGGGGGGCTGGGGATGTGGCTCAAGCGGTAGCGCGCTCGCCTGGCATGCGTGCGGCCCAGGTTCGATCCTCGGCACCACATACCAACAAAGATGTTGTGTCCTCTGAAAACTAGAAAATAAATATTAAAAATAAATAAATAAATAAAAAAGGCTGGGGATGAAGCTCAGTGGTAAAGTAACCCTGAGTTCAATCCCCAGTACAAAAAAAAAAACAACAAAACAAAATTTCGCCAAGCAAGAACAAATCCTATCAGAGTTTTTGAAGCAAATGAAAATGGAAAACATTTATAAGCCTAGGTAAAAAAATCAATCAATCAATCAGTGACTAAGTTAAATGATTTTCCCTGTGCTGTCTATAATTTTTTTTTTTTGTTTTTGTACAGGACCCAAATGTCTGAGGCTTAAACAGACAAATAAAAGATGCCAGAATCCAAATTAAAAAAAAAAAAAGAAGAAAGAATCTGTAGACTATACAGACTAATTCAATAAAAGTTTAATATTTTTGTTCTATGTAAGGTACACTCAATGTTACACTAATGCCTAATATGTTTCAGCAAGACTCAAAAGTATTCTCTCAGTACAATGCCCCTTTTCTCTTAATTGAAAACTTTTATTAAGAGGAAGTTGCTCAGAGAAAGATAGGAAAATCAACTCAGCACCTTAACATTTTCTTCTAGTTTCCAAACAAAGATTGTCATTATAGATATAAATGCAACGATTTTTAACATTTACAAAATTTTAAACTAAAACCTTATAGTATGCTATTGCTAGAGGAAGCAACACTTCATTAGTAGAAAAACATTTTACATAATAAAATTAATACTGAATAAAACATATCTCAAATGTATAAAGAGGAAAATACATCAAATGTTCTTTGTGGTCACTAATCCTGTGCTTAAGCACAGATGACATTTTATAAAACATTAGCAGTATTCACTTACTTTAGTAGGTAATGGACATTCATCTAGCAACAATGTTATAACAGCTGGTCCCAGTGGGTCTTCCAATGGAATAACTCTAATTAAAGACTGGACAACGTCCAGCCATCCTTCATCTAAGAGTAAATCAAGAAAATTATACAATGGCGTCACTCTTTTGAAAATGTGAAAATATGTAACTTATAATAGAGTCACACAAGAAATACTTTTGGCCTTTGTCCTGCGGCTTTGATTTTATTTGTGGTACTGGGTGGGGACTGAACCCAGGGCCTCTCACATGACAGGCAAGTGTTCTACCAGTGAGCTACTTCCCCAGATCTCATCTTGAAGCTTTTGAGCAGCTGATATTTGGTATAAACATAATTATCAATTGGTAGTTATCATGGTGGAGTTCAAAATTTTATTATGGTGCCTGGAGGTTAGGGGGCATCTTTATTTGGATAAAATTTAAACTATGATCATCAAACTATGGTCATTCATAAACTATGGTCATCAAATTATGATTAAAACAGTTTTAGAAGTCTTATTCACTACACAGGAATTAACTGAAAACACTAAAGTATACTCTGTTTTGGCTATATTTTCAGAATGATATTTAAGAAATTGAGGGCCCAATTCTAGAACATCTAGATCAAAATCTGTCAATGCCAAAAAAGAGGGTTTTTCTTTTCTTTCATCATCTCAAGTGAGAAAAAACAATCACCAAAACATGCAATTAAACATTCAGGATATAATATACAGTGCCTATTACAAATTTTCAGGGAAATTTCCATATACTAAGGGCTTTTTGTCTTAAAAAACAAAGTGGCCACATTTCTTCGTTATTGTTAATTCATTAGAAAGTATTTAAAAAAAATACCTGTTTCTGCCATTTCATGTAATGTAATCATTGAATAAGGAGGTTCCTGATCACTGAAAAACAAACATTTAAGATATTAAACTTGAGGAAATAATAAATGACAATTTCAAAGAAAAAATCAAATTGGAAGTGTGTGGATAGAAAGATAAAGAGATGAATATGAATGATTGTAGGGAAAAAGATGGAAGAGACAACAAGAGCTACAAACTCTCAGGACAAACGTATACCTTATGTACTCATTTCCACAGTCACTGCCTGTGAGGGCCCACAGACAAAATGGGCTGATGGGCACACGCAAAGGTTGTTATGTGGCTTGCAGTAAAAGCACAGGACTAAAATTGGAGACCAACGTCTACTCTTAGCTTTACCTCTAGAGGCCCAATGCCAACTGAGACAAGCCAGGAAGGTCAACATCATCTTCCTAATACTTACCTCAAAGAAATGCCAGGATGGAAGAAGGCAATCCCAACTGAGGACTTAGGAAATCAAGGACCTACATAAACATCTTCATTTGAAAGTTTCCTTCTGGGAAATATCACTGCATTCTTAAACTTCATAAAATGGTATTAGAAGAAAAAGAAACCAAACTTAATCAAGAAACTATTTAATATTCTAGACACTAGTCTAAAATGGCATCATATATCTTATTTCCTTGACTTTTCAAAGTGGGATCCCAGAAATCTAAAGAAATGTTTCAGGGAAACTTCAATACTGAAATACTTTCCATCAAACATTGATAACTCTAATTGTTTAAGGACACACTGTTTATTTAAGCAAACAACACTTAATTTGTATGTTTTCTGTCATGAAAAAAAATTAACATCCATAAGAATAACCATATAGCTGGACCCCAGCAGCTCGGGAGGCTGAGATAGGAGGATAGAAAGTTCAAAGCCAGCCTCAGCAATGGTGAGGTGCTTAGCAACTCAGTGAGTCCCCGTCTCTAAATAAAATACAAAATAGGGCTGTGGTGTGGCTCAGTGGTTGAGTGCCCCCGAGTTCAATTTTTTTTAGTACCAAAAAAAAAAAAAGTATAACCTTGTACCTTCTAACATAGGAATTTCTATGTTCATTTCAGGTATTCATTAGATGCTGGTTGCTTGATGTATTCTGTGTCCCTTCATAATAAGGGGAAATCATTTTAAAAGTTTTTTTTTAAATATATTTTTGTTTTAGTTGTAGGATGGACACAATATCTTTATTTTATTTATTTATTTTTATATGGTGCTTATGATCAAACCTAGTGCCTCACATGTGATAAGCAAGTGCTCTACCACTGAGCTACAACCCCAGACCCTTAAAAGATTTTTAAAAACTATTTAACTGACTGATACAAACTCTGGTAATGATGAGATTAAGTATGCATATACTAAACAATTCCATAGAAGCTTTTACATAGGTCCACAAATTGATGCATATTTATGCTATTTAACACAGGATTATTTGTAGGAACAAGAATATGGCAGTAACCTAAGTGACCATCACCAGAGGAAAAGGTAACAAAATATGGTACTTTCAAGCATACAAATGAATACTGTGTGTGGCAGCCAGAATCGGTTGCAGATTTACATACAGCAATATAGATCTTAAGTTAATATTAAGTGAAGTTAAAAACAAAGAGGTTTATAACTAAACCAGTTAATGTAAATTGAAAAAAAATCATACACAAAACTCTATAAATATTCTTCCTAACAAACATAAGCAAACATATGGTAGGAGAAGTGGAAGAATATATCTTTTTTTTTTCTTTTTGATATTTTCTTTTTCATCTGGAACTCAAATGCTCCCATCTCTGCCTCCAGAGCAACTGGAACTACAGGGACGAACCCACCTTAAATTCACCAGTATGGCTACCTACTGATATTTGGAGGTGGGTGTTGGAGAGAAGAATGAGATAAGGGAAGAAGTGAAGAGTAATAAAACACAATATAGAGTCAAGAACTAATAAGGAATAGGAGTACTTCAGTTCTATACAGAAGTACTTAATGGACGCACACACATCCCTACACTCAAAGAATAAGATGAATTCCTTTATGGAGCAGAAATGTGGCAGAAATTTCTAGAAGGAAGCAGAAGTTAAGCCAGAGGACTACTGGGCTGTAGGTCAGGAGCTGAACACAGGTAACCAGGAGTTCTGAGTTTGCAAGGTAGTGGGACACAAACCACACCTATGGATGGGCAGATGTATAGAGTGAAGCTGGGATAAGGTTCCTCTCAGTGGAAGGGATGAAAAAGTTATTAATGATAAATGGAGCTAAAACTGGTATAAAGTGCAAGTTTCTGGTGACTGAACAAGGCAAAAAAAAAAAAAAAGCAGCAGGACTCAAGCTTCTTATAGTGGGTCAGGAATGCAGAACTATTACCACATTTCAACTTCAGGTTCATTCAAAGAAAGAGCACACATAAGCAATGCAGGCCCTGCAAATGTATACCAATCATATGGGCACACACCTGTAATCCCAGCAGTTTGGGAGGCTGANAAAAAAAAAAAAAAAAAAAAGAGAGAGAGAGTGTCTATAGGGCTAAGGATATAGCTCAGTTGTGGAGCACTAGCCTACCATGTATAAGACCCTGGGTTAGATCCCCAGCACCAGCACCAAAAAACCAAAAACAAAATTAAAGAAACAACTAAGCTGAGCAAAGTGGTGCATGCCTGTAATCCCAGAGACTTGGGAGGCTGAGGTAGGAGGACTCAAAGTTTGAGGTTGGCCATAAATAAATAATACATACATACATATAGATATTGCAATTATAGAACCATCTGTGTTTATTGTCCTCTTTATTTTTTACTTAAGAAAGGGTGACACTGACATGAAAGGAGAGCAATGGTTCTAATGCCATAGTGAGAGAGTTGCTATAGAAAAGAGTAGCATAGTGGTATTGTCTTGTATTCCACAATTTTGTTTTGAAATAAATTACCTATTTGCAGCATGCTGCAATACCCAGTTTTCTTTTCCCCTTATCTAAACAAAATTTTAACTCTATTTTTTGTTGTTGCTATGGTTGTCTAATTTTAATGCTATATATTTTCAATTTTGTTTTATAATTATTTTTTTAGTTGGACACAATGCCCTTAGCTCTACCACTGAGCCACAACCCCAGCCCCTATATGTTTTCAATTTTAACTCATTTTCTTCAGTTCTGGAAATTTCTCAGCCATTATTTCTTTGAAGATTGTTTCTGATGTTCTGAGTGAATTCTTCAACACTTTCTTCTAATTAATTAATTTTCTCTTTATGGCATATTTGGAATTATACCATCTATTGGAATTTTTATTTCAGCGACTATGTTTCATTTCTAAGATTTCTGTATGTTTCTTTCTCTTTTAATTCATATCTGCCTTTTGTTTTTTTTTGTTTCTGTCTTTTCATTTGATATACTTTTCTTAACTGCTATTTGATTGCTTGTTTGTTTTCATTTTTTAGTACTTGGAATTGAAGCCAGGAGTGCTTTATCACTGAGCTATACCCACAGTCCTTTGTATTTTTTTGAGACAAGATTTTCTTAATTTTTTTTAGTTGTAAATGGACACATACCTTTATTTTGTTTGTTTATTTTTATGTGGTGCTGAGGATCGAATCTAGCACCTCACACATGCAAGGCAAGTGCTTTATTGCTGAGCCACCAAGACAGGGTTTCACTAAATTGCTGGGGCTAGCCCTGAACTTGTGATCCTCCTGCTTCCTTAGTCACTGAGATAATAGGTTTGTGCGCCACCATGCCTGGCTTGCATATACCCATTTAGATATATTCTTTACCATACTTAGATCATGTTTCATTTAATAGCCCTATAAACTTTATAAGTTCTAAATTTCTTCTTCAATAACTTTTAAGAATTACGCTATATGTCTATGTTCATAGACTGAATTCTGTTTTGTCATTATCTTATCCGTTGTTCCATATCTGCCTTATTTTCTCATTCTCCAAAGAATTACATCTATCATTTAGGAAAAACAGGTTTGAGGTGAAAGCTACCCTGTTACTCAAATGTACACTTGCCTCACATAAGTGAATTATATGCTTTTTATCCACAAGGTCACTTATAATTTGAAATATTTTCCTGGAACTTTGAAGAAAGGCTCCTTTCTTACTCCCATAATCTCTTAATCACTCTCTTAAAATATGGCTAAATCTATTCTGCACCTGTTTTTCTAACAAGCTTAAGTTAACATTGCTGTGGTCTACTTCCTCATTTGGGAAGGATAACTTTTCATTACAATTTTACAGTACAAGAGATAATTTTTAAAAATATATACATGTGTAGCTGGGCATGGTGGTGCATGCTTGTAATCCCAGCAACTCGAGAGGCTGAGGCAGGAGGATTGCAAGTTTGAGACCAACCTCAGCAACTTGGTGAGGCCCTAAGGAATTAGCAAGACCCTGTCTCAAAATAAAACATAAAAAAGGGTTGGGAATGGGGCTCAGTGGTTAAGTGACTCTGGATTCAAACCCGATTTAAAGAAAAAAAGAAAAAAAAAAAGCATTGATATGTGTGTGTATATGCTCATATATATAATATATATATATATACACACACACACACATATATATATAAATTATATATATATATATATTTAGGTTCAAGTAAAATTACATATATATAAATATTTGATAATCACATTAATAAAAAACAAGTTTTGTTTAGTCTCTCAAAAATTATAGCATATGCCGGGTACAGTGGTGCACACCTGTAATCCCAGCAACTCGGGAGGCTAGCGCAAAAGGATCACAAGTTCCTTTTGCAGAGAGATTCACATATGTGTGTGTGTGTGTGTGTGTGTCTGTATTATTCCTGAAGACCAAGAAATACTCTGGTATTTTGAGGAAGAGTCTAAAATAGCTCAGATACATACTGTTTTATGATAATTTTTATTTTTGGTACTAGGGATTAAGCCTAGGGGTGCTTTACCATGGAGCCACATCCCCACATTTCCAGCCCATTTTTTCTCTCTCTCTCTCTCGTTTTTTTTATGGTGCTGGGGATTGAATCCAAGCTTTGTGCATGTCAGGCAATCACTCTATCAACTGAGCTATATCTCCAGGGCTTATTTTTTTATTTTTGAAAAAAGGTCTCACTAAGTTGCTAAGGGCCTTGCTAAATTGTTGAGGCTGGCCTTGAACTTGTGGCTGACAAGTTTTAATACACCTTAAATTAACTTGTTTTTCCAACTTGAACAATACCCTTTAATTTCACTGTTATTCAATCTTGGATTTTGTACTCCGTTAGACCAAGCAGGAGAAAAGACAAAACAAGTACAGGTGTGTCCTGCAGTTTCAACTTACTAGGCTCCCCAACCAGATCTAAGAACCAAAGAAGAAATATAAAGAAAGGAGAAGGAAAACTCTCCTTGGCCTTGTCCTTAAGTGGCCAACAGTAGTTGCACACAGTCTACTCTTGGTGAAACAAGTCACTTTTTCAATCTCTGGTCAGTGGCATTGACTAGGCAAGCACAGTAACAGTGAGTCATTATAAAACCATTTCCTAGCTAGTAACACAAACTCACTCCATATTACTATATACCCTAATAAAAATCATAGCTTCAATTAGTGTTTTCTGCTATAGAAATGTTTAGACATTTCTGACATTTTAGAACAGGAGTGGATGACAGCAAGTAAAAATATCAAACTTCACAATTTACTCTGCCATGAGAGGAAAAATAAAATATTCTCCCCTCCCCAGTAAGCACAAGCCTTGACGAATACATCCTAGATAAACTGAAGGAGTCCAGACACTGGAGTTCCAGAACACTGTGCATTGCCCTGGAGGTGCCAGTGAGTCAGATACTTACTTATCTACAAGGGTCCTTATTACTGCCAGTGTGTCCAGCACTAGCCCATCTACATTTTGTTTTTTTCTCCTTGGCTCATGTGGTCCTCGGCCCCTTCTTGGAGGCCGTACAGGGTCCCGGGTTTGGCTCCTTGTGTCAGCAGTGGGGACTGCACTGTTCTCGGCTTGTTGCTGGTGGGTGTCAACACTGTCTTCTCCTCCGCTGTCGTCTCGGCAGATACAGGAATTACCCATGGTAATAGTGGCACTTCTAGTCCACAGCAGGTGGGCTATGTGCTCCTCGAGAGTCCACAGCAGACCCTGGCCAAGGCTTCTGCTCGCTAAGAACACGGCCCAACCAAAGACAATCATTTAGGTAGTTTTCAGTTTTCCAAGTACTGTTTTCATAATCTGGGATTGAAGAACTTGCATCCTATTTGTTTTTAACAAGCAAATGCCAAAGCACATTGCAGAGCTGATTTCCAACATTATCAGTTACAGGGAATTTTGGTCATCTGCTGGCAGTTCTAAAAGAAAGAAAGGAAAAGAAAACGAAAATGAACAGAAGACTCCTGGAAACTCAATTACTGACTTTCCTCGTTTGGTTTTATAGACATTTAAATTGTAATAAAGAGGGCTGGGACTGTGGCTCAGCAGTAGCACACCTGCCTTGCAGAGGCACTGGGTTAGATTCTCAGCACCTCAACAACTAAGGGAAAAAAATTATAATGAAGAGTCATCTTTGTTGATTTTTATAGGTTTCCAATATGAAGAAATATCATTGGATAGCAGAAATAACAATCAATCAATAACTTTTTCATCATTATATTATAAAGTTGATTGCTAAATCATATCCTTGTAAACCACAGGAGTGACCAGTGATGTTTAAAAACCATATGTTTAGTTCTTCCTATGGATAGAGAAATATATTAGAAGAATGTGTCCAATTTTTTCAAGGACTCTTTTTGTGATCATGTAAACATATGGGACAATTCAATGTTTCAAATAAAATACCTAATTACACATGTCTATTGTTGAGAAAGTTATGATACAAATGTGAGAGCGCTTATTTAATAAAAAGAAGAATAAAAGAATAGAATGTTCCTTTTAAATCACTAAAACTGTACTGATTTCCCAAATGGAGTCTTAGTTAAGAATTTATAGAAATCACACAAGTATTTACAAAGTTTTTCTGTTAGGTAAGCAAGACTCTGGGGAAATATGAATTTATATCACAAAGTTATATCCACACAATGATCAGTCTGTTGCCCATGTCTGCTACAAAGAATAAGACATACCAATTATCTTTGAAAATACTAAGCACCTTGTGCCAGGCACTATGCTGGGACAAGGAGAACAATGAGCAGGGTACGATTCCCTCCAAGAGGAGATAACTAAGAGATTTCAATGCTTAAAAGGACAGAGGAGACAGAAACCAGAAAAAAACTCTTTTAAGGGTCCCTGGTATAAAGAGAAGGAAGGTACAGTCTCTGCCCTCCAATAATTTATGGATGGCCATTCTCATCCCACACAGTGCTTATTATCAAAAAACCAAATGATAGAAGTAGCTAGTCACTGAGCTGAGAACCTCTGCTTAGGTTCTGGAAAGATGTGGAATTGGGAGACTAACATGGGATAGGCAGAAAAAAGTAAAAACTCATGCTATCATTTGGAGACTAGGAACATAAGGAATAGATAATGCCAGTGCATAGTTTCTACTCAATATTTGGTTATTTACGCTTAATTCCTCATGTCCTGAGCACTAGTTTAGAATTAGATGTAAATAAAATTTGAAATTCAGTGGGATTAGAAGAGAAAAATTATTTCTATTATTCTGGAAAGATTCTTTTCAGTTTTTCCCTGGTTTTCTGCTCATGGGGAGAAATAAGGGAAAAAATGGAGATAAACATCTTTACATATATATAATTGTGCAATTTAATATAGAGGGAAGAGAGGAGGGAGGGAAAGGAATGGCAAAGTAGGACTAGAGGAGAAAGAAGAGGGAGCAGACAGACATTATCTGCTTCCAGACAATCAAAACAGCAATGGCTGAGCCAAGTAATACCACAGATGCTCTTGGTTCCTCAAAAACAGACTGGCTGTCTTTAGAATTTGGAGGTTGTACTTAAAAGAACATGTCTGAAGTATACAGGTAAAAGCAGAATGCAAGGTCTCAGTTGGAAATAGTCTTTGAACAGAGAACACATTTAAACCAGCAAAGAGTCAAAGTAATGGCATTCCCATTACTGCAGGGACAAGGGTATAATTCCCTCCAGAGAGGAGAAAACTAAGAAATTTCAATGCTTAAAAGTACAAAGGAGACAGAATCCAGAAATAACTCTTTTAAAGGGTCCCTAGTATAAATTTCTACTGATCTTATAAATTATGCTGGTTTCTGAAAAAGACCAAAAGCAACATTTAAAAAGCCATGCTTTGGCCCTTCTCAGATATTGCACTGTTGGAATGATGCAGATGAGAGGAAGTTTTCTGATAGGTCTGCCACATGGGCAGTAGCATAGCTGATTATGTCACCAGATCAGTTTCTTGACATTCTAAAGTATTACATTAAAAAAGGGGGGGGGGCTGGGGATGTGGCTCAAGTGGTAGCGCGCTTCCCTAGCGTGCGTGAGGCACTGGGTTCGATTCTCAGCACCACATAAAAATAAAGATATTGTGTCTACCTAAAAAACTAAAAAACAAACAAACAAACAAAAAACCCCAAACAAACCAAAAAACCTTTATCTGCTAACTTTATTTTAAAAAATTAATTTAGGTTGGGTATGTTGTGGTGCACATTGATAATCCCAGCAACTGAGGCGGCTAAGGCAGGAGGGTCACAGGTTTGATGCCAGCCTCAGCAACTTAGAAAGACCCTCGGCAACTTAACAAAACCCTGAATCAAAAGAGAAAATAAAAAAGGATTGGGGCTATAGCTCAATGATAAAGTGCTGCTGGGTTCAATCGCTAGTACCAAAAAACAAACAAACAAAAACCGAATTCAGTTCAATTTTAAAACCTAAATGCTGCACAAGTCTAGAGAAAGTGAAAGCCCCCCTTCTACTCTATCTAAGCCCATTCCTTTTCCAGACTTAACCCTTGTTAAGATCTTTAGTCCTTTGCTTCCATGACTACTATTATGCATTGACAAATTAGTTTTTTCCTTAAGTCTAATCATGGCAAAGTCATAAATACTGTCCTATGATTTGCTTTTGCCTTTTTTTGTTTGTTTGTTTAAACTTAATACCACAACTTTCTATTCCAGCATATACAGAACTACCTCACTGGTTTAAAGGTGGTACAGAAATCCATACTCTGGTTTATCATGGTTTCTTCCCATCAGGTTATGAAAGTCTGGCTAAATCAACTGATATGTGGGGATGATGGAAGGGAGTGGGCCAGTCTGATAAAAAGAAACTCCTGGGGAAAGCTTTATCACCTGGGAAAGTATTTTTTAAACTCCAAACTGCTTGGCTGGGGTTATAGCTTAGTTGGTAGAGCATTTGCTTAGCATATGTGAGGCACTGGCTTCAATCCTCAGCACCATATAAAAATAAATAAATAAATAAAGTTAAAGGGAAAACAACAACAACAACAACAAAAACCACTTCCAAACTGCTTTCCCCACAGTGAGGGCCCAACTATTCCCAATTTTTGCGAATAGAAGGGATACTACTGGCTTTTCTAATGCTCTACAGTCTTTCTACACCATCAGTATGGAAGGTCATATGAGAACTAGATGAAAAAACAGATGCAATCTAACCAGACACATTAAATCAGAGAAGGCACACCTGAAGAAGGGAGACAAATCAGATACTAAAAATAACTGGTAATGTTGAGATGCTGAAGTGAGCTCAAGTTCCAGAAAACAAAGGCTTGAAGGACAGAGGATAGTTCATATTATAAAGTTTCAATTTGTGTCTAATTAACAACAATAAAACACAAAAACAAAACAAAACAAAACATGCTGAGGGTGCCCTTGAAGATGCAGTTTGTTGAAATACAGCTATTTTGGGGGGTGGGAGGGGTACCAGGGATTGAGCCCAGGGGTACTTAACCACTGAGCCATATCCCCAGCCCATTTAATGTTTTGAGATCAGGGCTTGTTAAGTTGCTTAGGAACTCGATAAGTTGCTGAAGCCGGCTTTGAACTTGGGATCCTCCTGCCTCAGCCTACTGAGCCACGGGGATTACAGGGTATACCATCTTACAGGGAAAAATGTAATTTTTTTTCAATGTTGGAGACGGAACTCAGGGCCTTGTACTTGGCTAGTGGTTTACCACTGAGCATATTCCCAGCCCCTGATCACAAATCCTAAACTTTATTCTACCCAAGAAAACTTTTCCTAAGGCTTAGGTAAACCGAATATAGAATAATTTATGTAGATTCCCACTTAGTATAATTTCATGGTGATTATAAGATACCCAATACATCTTTTTTTTTTTTTTCTTTTTTAAATCTGGCTAACTTTGGAAGAAAAAAATTAAAAGTTTTTTTTTTTTTTTTCCATTTCCAAACTGAGTTCAAGTATATTTTGGGTCAATTTCTTCCAAGAGTAATTTTCCTTAAATGATCCAGAAAATGATGTCAATTATAAATCTGTGAGAGAAGAAAAATGGTTTTTTTTGTTTTTTTTTTTTTTGTTTTTTTGCTTTTGAGATAGGGTTTTCACCATGTTGCTCAGGCAGGCCGGAACTCCTGGGCTCAAGAGATACCCCAACCTTAGCCTCTCAAGTAGACACATACCAAAGTGCCTGGCAAAATGCAGTTTTTAAAAAGTTTTCAAATTCTTTGCAACCAAAAACTTTTCTTTCTTTCTTTCTTTCTTTTTTTAAATAAAGGACTAGCTATAAAGACCAGGTAGAAAGAAGAAGTTAATTAAGTGGAAGAAACCATGAGGCATTTCACAGAGGAAAGCCTAGGAAACATAAGAAAAAAAAAACAAATTCTTTAAAGAATTTCTGAAAGGAGCATACTGAGACTCCTGAGGATTATAGCCACAGGCAGGGGATGTAAACAAAGTACATCTTTCAGACTTATTCACACTGGAACTCCTGGGTGATATGTATAGCTTGTTACTTGAAAATGTTAGTTATCTTTTCATAGGCAAAAAGGCTGTGACTACTGATTGGGTGATAAAGCTAAACAATTACACTTTATGCAATTTTTTTTTTTACCTCTTAAAAAAAAAAAGCCATTATGTGTCCCACTTTACAAGGACCATTGTCTTAAGACAGGAACAATCAGTTTACAACTTTTGGGCAGGATGCCAGAGGCCACCTACAACATAGTACTCAGGCTTTGGCCCTGTCAAAAAGACCTGGGCACTTGTACTGGCCCTACAATAGCTATTGCTATGCATCCTAATTAATCTGTTAATGCACTTTACAAAACAGAAAAAAGTAATAGTCTTACCTCATAATATAACTCCAAATAGCCAGAATCCAAATTTCTAAGATGTGGCCCAAGTTTGTGTCTTTTAAAAAGCTCCCCAGGTGATTCTGATGGCAGCCAGGTCTGGAAATTACTGTTTTAGTATTTACAATAGCATCTGGCACAGCAAGTAGGACCTATTGACTGAATAAAGGAACAAACTGAAGTATTAAAGGTGATTCTTATGGGATCAAAAATGTTGACATCCCTTTCCAGAAAAATGAATTAAGACTATCTTAGAATGTAGTCCCTTGGAGGTTATCAGTCAAAATAGCAGTTAGAATACAGTTATATCTAGTGGTATATAATTATTAGGATATATATCTAGTGGGATATATACTGCAATGGCCCATGTCTCTAATTCCAGAAACTTGGGAAGCTGAGGCAGGAGGATTGCAAGTTCAAAGTTAGCCTCAGCAACTTAATGAGGCCCTAGGCAACTTAGTGAGACCCTGTCTCAAAATTTAAAAACTTAAAAAAAAAAAAAGGGGGCTAGGGATGTGGGTAAGTGCCCCTGAGTTCAATCTCTGGTACAACAACAAACATTCTATCTATTAGTGAGATGTACAATTCATATCAACAAAATGAAAAAAATAGCCACCCTATGAAGCAACCCAATGACATACATAGTATCCTGCTTGTGGGTGACAGCATCCAAGGTTGAAACTGAAGGAAAATGAGTAAGACTAAAGATTATGTAAAAGCAACATATCTGTAATACCTAAACATTTTACCTTAACTTTGAAGACTACTCAGCATTAGCTCATAAAGCTGATTTTGAGAAAGAAAAAAAAAAAGTTGGTCACATAATTTAAAAACACAAAATTATCACATCTGTTGCTAGGACAATTATCAACTGACTCAATGATAATCTTTATCACTGGATATTACTGCTTAGTAGAAAGACTCATCATGTAAATGGTAATACTTAAAATCAGCACTCTTGATAACAATTATGCAAGAACATAATTATAGTCAAACATTTCCTGTGCAAATATGTCTGTGAGTTGTGGCATTATTAATTTTGATACCCCTCCTTTTTCTTTGGTAGTGCTGTGGCTCAACCTCATGGTCTCAAGCATGCTAGAGCAAGTGTTCTTCCAGAGCTATATACATCAAGCTCCTTCCTTTTTTGGGGGGTGGAGGGAACAACAAAACAAACTATTCTTTCCATTTCTCTTTTATGATTTATTAGATTTTTTTATATGTATGTATATAAATTTATTTTTGTGGTGCTAGGGACTGAACCTAGGGGTGTTCTACCACTGAGACACATCCCCAGTCCTTTTTATTTTGAGACAGGGTCTGAGTTGCTGGTTTTTTTTTTTTTTTTTAAAGAGAGAGTGGAGAGAGAATTTTTTTAATATTTATTTTTTAGCTTTTCGGCGGACACAACATCTTTGTTTGTATGTGGTGCTGAGGATCAAACCCGGGCCGCACGCATGCCAGACGAGCGCACTACCACTTGAGCCACATCCTCAGCCCCCTGAGTTGCTGGTTTTGAGCTTGAGATTCTCCTGCCTCAGCCTCCTGAGTTGCTGGGAGGATTATAGGCATGCACCACCACATCTAGCATATTCTTCTAATATTCTGTATTTTTCAAAGTGCCTCTGATAGAAGAAAAAAAAACTTGGGAGTGTCAGTAAATTCAGTATTAAAGCAGTAAGGTTCTGGCACTCACTGTCAGTACAAAACACAGACCTCTACCATTACAGCCAGCTCACCAAGGAGGCATCTGGCCAACTGGTCTAACCCTCTCTAACAAATGGTCCAGGAATCAGTGATTCATCTCTTCAAATATTTGCTTATATTCAGTTGTTAAGCAGAACATTTTCAGAAAGAATTTTTTTTTTTCCTGAAAATAAGACTTCAGGATTATGTTGCCAAAAGGGAGAAGCTAGTTAAAGGAATGATCATAAGGAAGGAAAAAAAAAAAAAACACAGACAGTGAGCATGCAAATACTATGTTATAATTTTTATCTCATTTCAAAATAGGGTTATGGGATGTGCAGTGTTTTTTCTAATTCCTTCTACCCACCAAAGCTAAATCAAATAGCATGGATGGCAACAATATATTATATGCTGGAAATTTTAATGATTTTTCTCTCATTAGAAAATATTTTTAGACTTTTCCCTAAGATAGTGAGAATGTTACACGTAATAGCTTCTAGTGTCACATTTACTGCACCCCCCCCCCCCGAAACTTAATTATGAAAAAGTTTAAACATACAGGAAAGTCAAATAAAATTCACTGTCTTAGCTAGAAGTAGTGGCCCAAACATCCCAGCTACTTTGGAGGCTGAGGCAGGAGGACTGCAAGTCTGAGGTCAGCCTTGGTAACTAAGCAAGAATCTGTCTCAAAAATAAAAACAAATGGGGGGAGGGAAGGAGATGAGGCTCACTGGAAAAGCACCACTGGGTTAAATTCTCCAGTACTGCAATAAATAAATAGATAAACAAATAAATAATCAAACAAACTATGAATAGTGAACATCTCTATACCTACCACCTAGATTCTAATCATTAAAATGTTGTTATACTTTTTTTTTTTTTTTAAAGAGAGAGAATTTTTTTATTTTTTATTTTTAGTTCTCGGTGGACACAACATCTTTGTTTGTATGTGGTGCTGAGGATCGAACCCCGGGCCACACGAATGCCAGGCGAGCACACTACCGCTTGAGCCACATCCCCAGCCCAAAATGTTGTTATACTTGCTTTATCACATATACAATACAATCCATCTCTATAACCATCATCCCTCCATCTAAATTTTTTTTTTTATGTATTTCAAAGTAAACTGAAGGCTTTCAAATCCTTCCTCCTAAATGATTCGGCATGCATATTCATAGCTGGACTTCAATGTTTTTAGAAGTTAATTTTACATTTGTACACATTTTAAACATATATGCTGAGTCTTGTCAAATGCATACATCTGTGTCTTCAAACTCTATCAAGGTAGAGAATATATTTGCTTTTATAATATCTTATGGGATAGCTCAAAGACCATAATTTCCTTACTGAAGATTTAGTTTAAATGGAGGAAAACACAGAAGTCGATAAAACCGATTATTTACTACTGCAATATATAGATAAGAAAAGTAGACATATTTCAATAGTACACTTGCCAGAGGAAACAAATTATCTAAAGAGGTTTTAATTAGAGTGTTTCTGTCTCTAGACTCTAAAGCACCTAGTCTTTTGTTGAGGGAGAAGAGAAGGGCAAGGCTATGAAATACAGTCAGTCCATGGTTTCCCTAATTGCAGATTAAAACTATTGAAAAAGAAAAAAACTGCACATGCACAGACTTCTTTTTAAACTTCTTTTTGTTGATTATTCTGTAAACAATACAGTATAAAAACTATTTGCATAACACATTTTGTTAGGTATTATAAGTAATTTAGAGATGATTTAAAGCATAGGGAATGATGTATGTAGGTTCTATGCAAATATTATAATATTTTACAGAAGGGACTTGAGCATCCATGGATTTTGGTATTTGCAGGGATCCTGGAACCAATCCTCCTTTATCACTGTGGGATTGTTGTATTTGGTTGGAATCTCCCCCAACTCCCACAAAAGGAAAGACAGCCTTTCTAAGGTGTTTCTTTTTTTTTGGGGGGGGGGGTCACACAGGTACACAAAACTATGTATCTGCAGTGGCACTGAGCACTTGAGGCTTCAGTTACATAGGGCACTATCATCTCCTGGATTGTAACTTTCAAGTAGTCTGGGAGAAGTACAAGATGATTCTGATATTACTCTTAAGCCCTGAGGATGGTTTAAAAAAGTATGCCTTTCAGAAAAAAACAGGTTATTTTCTTGGTTGAATGGTTAGGGAAAGATTATCTGGGAAAAAAACTTCACCTAGTGCACACTTGTAATCCCAGCTACTTGGGAGGCTGAGGCAAGAGGATCAGAAGTTTGAAGTCAGCCTGGGCAATTTAGCAAGACCCTGTCTCAAAATAAAATAAAGATGGTTGGAAACATAGCTCAAATAGTAGAGTGGTTAATATGCGCAAGAACTCTAGATTTGATCTCTAGTACTACAAAACACAAAAACAAAAACTTCCCCTAAAATGTTGACAGCTTTTTAACCCAGTAGTAGTGCAATTTAAAACCAGGTGAGACTTATGGCAGAAAGAATTACAGAATATAGCCTGATCTGAAACATAAAAAGCAGAAAGGACAAATCATTTCAGCATTCAAAACAAGTATTAAAAAATAAAATTCAGACCTAGGATAGAGTAAAAAATTTCTAGAAGCAAATACCAGTTTTTTGTTTTTTTTTTTAAAGTAGTAAATAATCCCTGCTGAAGTTTGAAAGATTGAAAAATCTGCCTTGGATCCAAAAAGGAAATACTACGGAAGAATTGAGGTAAGTGCTAATGATGGCTGCAGGACAGAGAAGAAAAACACATGTAATATTCCATAATCTTTGAGATTCCACCCTTCAAGGAGACCAAATAACAGGAAACCATATAGCCATGTTATTCAAATACATACAAATTGAAGGCAAGGATTTTTCTATTGAAGAAAAGCAAACAAAACATGTAGCCTGAATGATAGTACTTTCATTAATGATAACCACTTAAAACGGTGTCTCAAAACACTCAACTGCATACTCAATTGGATTCCTATTAGAACCTAATAGGTAGTCAGTACATATTTTAAGTTAATTTCTCCTAAAATCTGTAAAAAAGAAAGCATTTCCAAAATATCTACCGCTTTAAAAAATGGGCACACCAATGTGTATTCAATGTGTATACACCAGACACCAAACAAAGATGAAAAGAGGTATCTCAAGCTCTTGGCAAAGGGAGCTGGGGTTAGGGACAAAGGATATAGCTCCCTACCCAAAGCCTGTGGATTAGACATTGGGTCCACTAGAAGGAAGCCTCTGGACCCAAAAATTTTCCAATAAAAGAACTTGATCATATTGAAACATCTCTGTAGAAGCAAGTTTTTAAATGACTATATAAATTAGCATTAACAAGGGGAATAGAGAACTTACATTTGCATCACAACACTCATTTCTTAAATAATATGCCAAAATACTATTGTATAAATATCTCCACTAACATAGTAAAAGATTAACCCAAAGTCCATAAATTAACTTGATAAAATAAAGCTAAATAGTAATTCTTATGAGAAACAAAACAAGAATTCACAATATAAGGAATTATCATAGAAAACCGAAATAATTTTGAGACAATACTGATGATATATCCCAAACTAAGCACCCTTCCTGAATACTGCAGAAATCCCCATTCCACATATGACATGTGAGAAGTTCTGTATCAGTGCCAAGTTTTCCAGGGCAGACTACCTGGGATAAAAAGGTATTAATGACCATAGTAAATTCTAATCATTTTAGTTTTAGGTTATAAATACTACGTTTTAGTTATCCTTAGTAATTCACTTGGTATGTTATTAATAAGTAGCTCAGACACAGGCAAGGGTGAACAATCATGAAAAAGAACAGAAAAAAAAGGAGCTGTCACCAGGTGTGGTGATGCATACCTGTAATTCTAACTTCTTGAGAAGATAAGGCAGGAAGACTGCAAATTAGAGGCCAGCCTGGGCAATTTAGTAAGATCCTGTGTCAAAATAAAACAAGGTAGGGGATGTAGCAAAGTGGTACAGCAGCTGCCTAGCATGTGCAAGGATGAGTTCAATTCCCAGCACTGTGAAAGAAAAGTAGGGGGAAAAAGAGCTGCATTTCCCATGAGAAGGGGTGGGGTAGGAGTCATATTTTGAGAATCACTGCACTAAGTGAACAAAGAAGGAAATGTGGAGGGGTAAGAAAAAACTAACACTGAAACATTAAACTATGAGGTAATGCTATATTTGCTGAGTAAAGTATTTCAAACCTCCTATTTGAGGTGTACAGGGTTCATGAAATTATGCCAGAAACTGTAATTTTAAGCAATAGAAAAGCAACACATAGAGTTCATTCTTTAACAAACTTGAATGCATCTCAATTCTATTCTTAATTCTCAAAAGCTCAGAAAACAGAGAAAGGGGAATACTTTTAAAGAACTCACTACTAAAGGAACTTTGCCTGATTTAACCTTGAATATACCTTATTTTTATCTATAGTTACTGTTTTACGTATTTAACCAGCAACTCTCCCTTTGGGGAAGGATACTGAGAGCAAAATATAATAAATCTGTATATTTTTCTAGTCATAAAGGTCAGCAAGAAAACTTCTTCAAAACTGACTTACTGAACAAATAATAGAAAAATATTCATTCTTTTGTACTCCTAAAAGTAAAAGTTTCCTCCTAAAAGTAAGTCCCAAGTTTTGGCACTTACTACTTCTTGACTATTTTGTTTTCCAAATTTCTAATTTGAATACCATGAAAAAAAATTACCCACATTCAATAGTAAATGGTAAATGTCTTGAAAATGCCAAAAGCATCAGGCTCGTTTGCACAGGCCTGTAATCCCAGCACTAGAGGGGCTACCGCAGGAGAATCACAAGTTTGAGGTCAGCCTGAGAAATTCAAAGAGATCCTGTTTCAAAATTTAAAAAAATAAAAAGGGGTGGGGATGTAGTACGCTGGGCTTAATCCCCAGGACTGGGGAGGAGGAGGGAAAAAAAAAAAAAAGCAAAAGCTTGAAGAGACACTAAATACATAGTTTACTATCCCCAAATAGCTCTTCTAAAATAGATTACTGGTTTTACTGTGCTTCTCATCTGTGATGCCCATTGACTTTCCATTTACTTTTGGAACCCTGAAATTATCACATTTTTCTTCATAAGGATCCCACCACAAAATACAGAAAATTTGCCAGATGTGGTGGTACATGCCTGTAATCCCAGCAACTAGGGAGATTGAGGCAGGAAGATTACAAGTTTTGAGGGCAGCCTCAGCAACTCAGCGTTCCAAAAAAAAAAAAAAAAAGATGGGGAGTGGGTGCTGGAGATGTAATGTAGCTCAGTGGTAGAGTGCTCCTGAGTTTAATCCTCAGTACTGCAAAATAACACCAAAAAAACAAAACCAGAAAATTTACAGTTTAAAGTTGTATAATAGTCATTATTATCTTCAAAAATTCCTAATAATTTCTCCAAACAACACAGATCTTAAAGGTATTAAAGAAAGTTTGTTGTAAAGGATGTAACGTGACTTCCCATCTCATTCTAACAAAAGACATCATTATTGAGGAAAATATATACAATTCTTGATGGAGTGGACTGACCTCATGAGTTGAAAGAGATTGTAGTAAATGCACATCAGGAACACACAACAATTTCCATTGTTAAACTCTTACCAAAGCATAGGTTAGAGCTGTTGGGTTTCCCCCCTAGTCATTACAAAATAACACACTATTATACAGTATGCTAAGTTTTAATTCTCCTTGACACTTGCTAAATAATTATTTTGCTGACAAAGCAGGAAAAACGTCCAGATAGGATAAGCTAGAACACTTCCTATAATCGATACCTTAAAAATATCATTGAGTACAGAAAAAAAAAAAAATGGAAGGGGTTGTGAAAAAGCAAAATAACGGGACGTAGAGACATTGAACACCAAATATCCTAAAAAAATAAATAAATAAAAAACAACAATGACCCATGGAATATAATATCAGAAAAGCAGGAAATCCAGATCAGTTTAAAAACAAAAAACAAAATAAAAACCCTACTTCAAAAATCACAACTTTTTTTTGGAAAATCAGCTCGAACATATGCCACTAACTGAACATTCATGAAGTGTCACACATGGACACAAGTATCTTTTTAAAAAATTTTTTTTTAGTTGTAGATGGACACAATATATTTATTTTTATTTACTCATTTTTATATACTGCTGAGGATTAAACCCAGGGCTTCATGCCTGTGAGGCAAGTGCTCTACCACTGAGCTACAACCCCAGCCCTTGGACACAAGTATGTTAAAAAGTGTTTTCATATATAAATCATATCTGATTTTATATATATATATATAAATCTCATATCTAAAACATATCTGAGAGCGGAAGCATGGTATTCACTAATTCTAGACATCCTAAGGCTGTAAATATATACATACATATATATATATATATATATGAAAAAGGGGGAGGTTTACAAAACTGAGGTCAAATTACTTGGAGGAAAATTTCAGTAGGAAATTCCTGTATGAAAAGATTATATTATAGTCTTACTCCTGCCAGCATCATCATAAATTCAAAGTAAATTAAAACTCAGAGCAAAAACGGGAAATCCCTCCACCCCCATGGTAGCAAGGTTTGAAACCAAAGGTTTAGATTATAATGTGACCTAAGAAGGTGGGAACCTTGGAGTTTTCAGTGCATTCGGGCTCCCAGCACTCAATAGGTGATGGACCTCTGTATTAATGCTAATCTCTGACATTTGCGTTCTGCTCTACAGTTTGGAAAGGGCCTTCACTTTTATTCCTCAAGAGCAACCTGTTTGGTGGTAGGATTACAGTACCTTACTTTCACACACAGCCTGAGTTTGTAAAATACTTTCACATACTGCGTTGGCTATTTTACACTAGAAACTCAAGGAGATTCAGTAACTCCACTAAAGAAGGACAAGCAGATGGTAGGTGAAGGACCTGTAAACTATGAGACTACTCAGTCAATAATAGACACTTCCAACCCTTGAAAGTACAAAGTACAACACTCCAGGGGGAGCAACCTCACTCAACTCTACCAGATAGAAGCTCTGAGTCTCAGTTAAACATCTCTGCCTCTGTTTCGGTCTCCCTCCCGCCAAAATAGGGAAAGGAGGCAACAGGCAGGGACAAATGTCTAATCTGGGGCCATGCAGGAGATGTTGCTGAAATGGACTCTCCCCACCCCATCCTGGCACTAAGCCCAGAAGCAGCTGAATCCTGTGTCTGGGACACCTGGTCGGCCTCCAGAGAGGGCAGACCTCCGGCCATTCCCATTTCCTCCGCTATTCCCCCCACTCGGGCTTTCCAATGAGTGGAGCTGTCTCGTTCCCAGAACCTCCCAGAAATCCCCTCTCCCCAAGGTCCCTACCCAATTTTCAGCCCGGGCCTCGGGAGCGGGAGAATCCGCTAAGTCTGGCTCCTACCTACTCGCCTTTCTCTCAATGGGGGCTCTCGATCCCGGGGCGTTTCTAAATGTCCCGGGGCGGGGGGGGGGGGGCTCTGCC
>NW_026000221.1:21192079-21228835 GCF_001458135.2 Marmota marmota marmota
GGGGGGGGGGAGCTCTGCCTCCCACCGGAACCGCAAACTCCACAAAGGGAAATCCTCCTCCCCAAACGTCCTCCCCTCTACCCCAGGCACCGCTGAGAAGCGCTACTCAATACCGGGAGCCTCCCCGGGGGATACCTGCCTCTCACCTGGGCCTGGTTAGCCGCAGCGTCCTCCGAAAGGTGACCCCCCCAAAAACCTCCTCCAGTCAAGATCCCCGCGCCCCCCAAGGGGGAACACCCTCCTCCAGGAACCTCTTCAGGCGCCTTCGGCACAGGCCTTGGTGGAGAACCTCCAAGCTGCTTCCCGGGCTCTGCCCAACATCACCCCTTACCGGGCCCCTTTGAGGAGCCTGCCGGAGCCCCAGTCCTGTCTCTCCGTCCCAGGCTCGAGCGACTGTTGCCCACCCTCACAGACGGGTTCAGCCCTCGGACTCCCTTCCCTTCCGTACCCCCGTCCCCAGGGGGGTTCCCGGAGTAGCGCGGCCCGGACGCAGCACTGACTTTCTCCAGCTCCTGGGGCCACAGGAGGAATGGGACAGCTGTAGCGGCACGACTCCTTTGTGACAGGTCCAAGAGAGCTGTAAAGATGGACGCGAGGCCACGGCGCTGCCATTACGCGCAGGGCCCACCCCCGCTTCGTACCGCCCTGACCCTCCCTCAGTCCCCTAGGAAACGCCCCTTCCTAGGTGGCAATCCCTCTCCCTAACAGCCAATTATCTTTCAAGGATGGTGTCACGTGAGATCTCAGCCAGGCCCGCCCCTCAGGCGTAAACTGCCCAATCCCCTTGCTGAGGAGTGACTGGCCCAATCAAGTCTCTCCGGCTCGCTTTTGGGACACCGGATTTCCACCGTGCTCTTAGGAAGGAAGAGAGCTGTTGATTGGGTTAAGCCGCCGGAAGTGGGGCGGAGCTTTGTTGTGGCGGTGAGGAACAGGAAGCCCTGAAGGGTCAAAAGGAATACAAAAGCAAAGGCTATTTTCTTTCTTTATTCTCTCTCTCTCTTTTTTTTTCTTGTTCTTGTTCTTCTTCTTCTTCTTTTTTTTTTTTTTAAGTGTGAGCGACCTTTGAGGTGGCGGTTTGGGGTGGGCGCCACCGAGGGGAGGGAGTCTCGCCTCCCGCGCGCTGGTAGGTGAGTGCGGCCTGGGTCCTGGCCAGGCGGCGAAACCTGGACCTATTCGCCGAGGAGATGGTGAGCTGCGCCTAGTGTTAGGGGTAGTGCCAGGCCTGTTCTCGGTCCGCGTACTCGCAGGGTGTCTTGAGTGGCCGGGGCTTCGAGCTCGCGGGGCCCAGCCTGCAACGGAGCGGAGGGAGCCTGTGGGAAGGCAGCTGGGTGGTCGGGGGAGGTTCCCTGAGCGTCTCTTGTCGGCTCTCTCCACTTTTCTACTGGCCTGGGCCGGCTGTGTCCCAGAGGTCTTGAAACAGCTCCAGGCTGCTCAGGCGACAGGGAACTCCTGTTGGAAATGGGATAAGTGCAGCATGGGAAACACATTTATTATGTTCATTTGCTGTGCCAAGTGCATTTTCATGTAACTGAAAGATCGAGAGTTGAGACTTGGCGTTTGAGAGTTGTTGGCCCTTGGGAATCCCGCCCACCCCGGAGAAAGGGGATACCTGTTCGTTCATAGCCGCGGGGAAAACAAGATCTGTGGCCCTTAACTTAAAAATGCATATTCTCAGACCCTTACCCGCAAGTAGTCTGGCGGAAAAGGTCTTAAATGGGACCTAGGAAGCCAAATTCAGCCTGGTAGTCAGATTCTTAATGACCTCTTTTGTATCAGCTATGAGATAGGATTTGTCTATTAAGTTATTTGGCTGATATTGGTGTGTCCGCAGGGACACCATAAAGTGGTTTGGAGAGCACTGCTGCTGAAACGTTTGAAAGAAATCCGTGTGTAGACTCCTTCTGATACAAGAAATTGAGCTGAGATAAAGGCAGCTTTTATATATTCCAAATAGAGCCCAAGATGAGCTGTGAACAGTTTGTGAATGTCTGAAAGTAAAGGCTGCCGCAGTTTTTTTCTTTACTGAAGTCTTAATGCCTTTACCGTATGGGGAAATTCTTAAGGTTTTTAAGAAAGAAAAAATTATGTCAAGACCATGTACTTGTTTATCAGTCTTCACTTTTACCTTCCAAGAAAGTTTTCGGGCGGGATTTCTGAGGATTGAACACAAGGGCACTTTACTACTATGCCACAACCCCAGCCCTTCTTATTTTTTATTTTGAGACAGGGTCTCACTAAGGTTGCCTAGGGCTTCACTAAGTTGCTGAGGCTGGCCTCAAAATTGCATCCTCCTACCTCAGCCTTCTGAGTAGCTGGGATTACAGGTGTGCACCAGGCTTACCTTCTGCAAATCTTGATGTTTGGTTAGGGTCAGGCTGCTGCTTCTTAAATTGAAAAACCACGTATCTGATAAACGAAGTAATTTAAGTGTGTAGTTTGGCCATAGGCTCAATCATGGTGTCATATGCCTTTGTGGAAGCTAAATTTAACTTTTTCAGTATGTTTACTCTCAACAGTTATCTGTCTCTGCCTGGCACAACATTTGTCTTCTTTCTTAAATATGATTAGTTTTTAAGATTGTTTCATCTTTGTCTTTGATTTTTTTTTGTATTTTCACTGATGTGTCTATGATTTGTTTTTGTTCAGTTAGTCTAGTATTTATTAGACTTTTTTGACTCTGTGGATTAGTGTCTTTCATTAGTTATATAAAATCCTCATCCATTTTATATTCACAAATTGCTCTGTCCCATTGTTTATTGTTTACTGTAACAGACTTTTCTATTTTATATGTCCCTTTCTGTTTTTCTACTACATTCTGGATAATCTCTTCATTAATTCTCTTATTTCCAGTCTGTTATGATACTCATCCACTGAAATGTTAAATCCAGTTATTGCATTTTTAATATTTGTTTCTTTATTAGCAGTGCTGGGGATCAAATCTGAGCCTTGCTCATGCTAGACATGTGTCTATTCTTGAATTTTTTAGTTCCTGAACCAAGAAATTTGAGTTTGCCACTGTTGTACTGTTTCTTATTCCCTACTACTGATTTTGAGGTTTGATTTTTATTTCTTTAAAGATAGTAAGCATAGTGTTTTATAGTTGATGATTAATTTCACAGTGTGAATTCCCTTTGGGTCTGTTTGTGCTGTCCATTCTTGCTTTTTACTTCCCAGTTCACCTTTATCTTGAGGGTATAGTTCTTTGGGGTACCAGATTAAGATGGAGAAGGAGGTGGTTATCAGATTCCACATTCTGCCACATGCTGGCATTGAAACTGTGGCTTTCAGGTCAGATAAATCATCAGGATGAAATCCACTGTGAATATTAGACTTAATTTATGATTTTTAACATCCTCCTAGATTTTATTTAGATTATTTACTATCTTGTTAGCTTTTCTATTTCAGAATTATTTTTAAAGAACTTTTCAATTTTAGGGTTGGGGATGTAACTCAGTGGTGCAGCACTTGCCTAGCATGTGGAAGGTCTGGGTTCAATACCAGCATTCAAAAAAAAAAAAAAATAGTGAAACAAACAAAAGAAAAAAATATATAGATCTTTTTTAATATAGTAGTGGAGGATTGGTCTTAATTACCTAGCCTACTTTTTCTAGAAATCAGGATCCCCTTCATTGTGATTTTTGGATTGTATAATTTGTGATTCTTGCAATCCTAAGTGAAAGACGACTTTTCTTCCTTAAACTTCCTCAACGTTAGTGCCACAGCTGTTAAGCTTCCTTGTGGGGCATGGTGGTACGTGCCTGTAATACCAGCTACTTAGGAGGCTGAAGCAGGATTGCAAGTTCAAGGCCATCCTGGGCAACTTAGATACTGTCTCAAAACAAAAATGAAGTCTCAGGGTGTAACTCAGTGGTAAAGTGCACACCCCTGAGTTCAATTCCCCCATACTACCAAAACAAACACACAAAAAATAAGCTTCTTTGATGGCTTATTCTATTCCTTTTCTTAACTCTTGAGTGCTTGACTTCTGTTCTTAGCATTTAACTGTGTTCTACTTTTCTTTAAATTGCTCATATGCCAACCTTATCTCTTACTGAATGCAAGTTCTCTCACTAAAAAGTTAAGTGTCTATTCAGTACCTAGCATTGTGCCTTGCACAGAAAAGGTCCTTGAAAATCTCAGGGAGGCATCATGTTGGACATAGAAATATCAGTGCTAAAAAGTTTTGACATGGCCAGATTTCCTTCCAGTTGGAAAAACTGCTATTTCCCCCCCTGTGAGCTCCAGATGAAGTAGTTGGATTTATAAGTCACAATGTGTAAAAACTATAAGTAACATAAGAAACATGCATAGTGAGGGTAGTGTTATTTATATTCTGAGAGGTACATGTACATTGGGAAACCAAGGAGCAGCTAAGGGAACCAATATTTAAATCAGTGCTATTTCCTTTAGTATGTATAGTGCATATCAAATTCTTGTGCTATGGAAAGCTAAATAAACATAATTTTAGCTAATTGAACATGTTTTTTTTTTAGATGCCTAGAATGTGGCTACAAACTGCTCTTCATAATAAATATTTAAAACAGATTAAAGCTGAGCTTGGTGCATACCTGTAACTGATTCTGGGAGTTGAGGCAGGACGATCTCAAATTTGAGGCCCTCAGCAGCTTAGGGAGGCCTTAAGCAACTTAGCAAGAACCTGTCTCAAATTAAGAAAAGGAAAAAAGAAAAAAAAGGACTGAGAAAGCAGCTGAGTGGTAAAGCACCCCTGGGTTTAATCCCGAGAATCCCAAGACATTCAAACATAATCTCCTTTGTACTGGAGTATATTAAATAAATTCTGTGTTAGAAGACTGACTTTGTCTAGTAATTATTTTGTCTAGCAAAACTAACAGTGTTTTCTGTTACGAATTGTTATTCTCTGAAGTTTTTTTTTAAACAAAGTCTTGACGATTTGTTTATTTTTAAAAATATTTTTAGTTGCAAATGGTCACAATACTTTTATTTTTGTTTATTTAGTTTTTTTAACATGGTGCTGGGGAACGAACCCAGTGCCTTGCACATGCAAAGCAAGCGCTGTACCTCTGAGTCACAACCCCAGCCCCTCTGAAAAAGTTTCTTAGTAGAAGTGCCTTTTGGTCAGAAAATAGTCTTTTTTATTTGGAATATAGTAATAGTTAAGTTAGTTAGATGGCAAATTCCTCTTAGTTGCCATCCTGAATTTTGAAGGACAGGGTGATTTAACATCAGGGTTAAAAACATTGGAAAGCAGTAAACTATATATGTACTGACAAGGGAATGTATTGAACTATTATTTTTGTTATCCTGTGTGAAGCCTTAGAACATCATAACAGAAATCTGATTTCTTCTGGTGTATTTTTACATGTATAATCTACCTAATTTTAGAGTTAAAAGATTATGGTGGCCAGTGATGTAAACACTGAAGGTAGTCTGCCATCACAAAATTCAGTTCCCTAGGAAATCAGATCTCATTAAATTGCATCATGGCACTAGGTAAGTGGAATGATTTTTCAATCAGGTATAGCAATTATTTGGGGGGAGCAATGTAAGCTTTGTATTTTAAAACTTGCAGAGTGTGCTAGATAAGACCCTGAGCCCATTTCACCTCACCAATTTGGAAATTAAATACCAGTCTCCAGCATAAATACAGTAGTGTAGTATTCCACAGTTTCTTTGGCCTGAAATATAAGAACTTTGTTTTCTTGATTATCAGGCAAATTTGAAAACCATGGACTTTATTTGTGCCAGTTTGAAACTTTTAAATTTGGACAAAAGGATTTTGGTATGGCTTTGATTTTCCATGAATCCTCTATTTGAAGAACTTAATCCTTTTAAAAATAATATAATATTAGGGTGGGGGTGTAGCTTAGTGGGAGAGTGCTGCCTAGCATGCATGAGTCCCTGCGTTACCTCCTCAATACCACAAAAATAAAACAAAGTTATGTTTAATTTCATAATTAAAAATGCTACCTGAGTAAAGGAAGGTTGACCAGATTTACTCTAAAATTTAACACAGTAAAAGCAAATGAGCATTCCAGCATAAATCCACTGCATTCCTACATTGATACTCCCCCACAAGTGGAACCCAGGGCTTCGAATATGGTAGACAAGTGCTTTAACACTGAGCTACATCCCCAGCCCTTTTTTAGTTTATATTTTAGACAGGGTCTTGCTCAATTGCTCAGGTTGGCCTTGAACTTGATCTTCCTTTATCAGCCTCCTGAGTAGCTGGGATTGTTGTCTTGGCCTGCATTGATCTTGATAGATTACCATAATCCTGGGATGTTTGTTTTGATGTTTTAAATTATTCTAGCAAACAAAAGGGAAAAAGAAGAGACTTGTGAAAAATTTAGCTAAGCAGTAGGAGTAAGTCAAGGCAAGACAGTTCCCCAGCTCTTCTGTTTACTTCCAGAAAGAGGTCAGTGAGTTGGAGGCACTTATCACTTCACTATTGCAGAATAAACAGCCAATGGATCTTGAACCCTTCAAAGAAAAATACACTGTACAGCAATACTTCTCAGTATAAGTATTTTTAATCAGTTGGAATTATTTTATTGGGGGGGTGTTGAACCCAGAGGTGCTTTACCAACTGAGCTATATCCCCAGACCTTTTTATTTTTTTATTTTGAGACAGGGTTTCACTAAGATGCTCAGGGCCTTGCTGAGTTGCTGAGGCTGGCTTTGAACTTGCAATTCCCCTGCCTTAGCCTCCTGAGGCATGCACCACGATGCCTGGCCTAATTTCTGTTTTATGCAATCCCTTCTCCCACTTGTAATATTTGTTTATGTCACTAATTTATTTTTCCCCTACTGCAGATGGTATTGAGTTTTGAGTGCAGATGGTATTTCTCTTCCTCCTCTGCTTGAAATTAAGAGACTTGTGTTCAAAATCTGTAGTAATGGGAAGCTTTTCAAAGCCTTTATATATTGTGCTAAGTGTTTTACATGAATTATGTTATTTACCCAGACAAAAGCTTTATGTTATGTCGTGCTGTTTTGATCCTTGCTGTTAAGTGTAGTCTGTGGGTGTAGACACCAGGGCTCAGAAGAGTTAAGTGACTTGCACACCATCATACTAATAAGGGGTAGAATCAAATTTTGAACACAAGTCTCATAATTTCAAGCAAAGTACATAGTCTTTATCATTACCTGTACCTTCTCTTGATAAGGAGACTATAGATTAGTTGAATTCAAGCAGGATGTACTGAAAGGGGTGTAAAATTAAGCTTGCTTATTGGCAGTATTGACAATGAAGGTTTGAATCCTGAAAAAACCTGAATATTTCTTTCTTCTTTTTTTTTGGTACCCAAGGATGCTTAGCCATGGAGCCACATCCCCAGTTCTTTTTATTCTTTGAGACAGAATCTCAAAATAAGTTGCTAAATTGTTGAGGCTGGCTTTGAACTTGCCATCCTCCTGCCTCAGCCTCTCAAGTTGTTGGGATTACAGGCATGCACCACTGTGCCTAGCAAGACCTGATTATTATCCAGAATACTCAGGACTATGGCTACTTGTTTATTAAAATTTTCTGTCCATATCTTAGACCTTTCTTAATGTTGAAAGATGATCAAAATTAAATATACAGAGAGCCACTGGAGGTGTTGGAGGCAGGCAGGGAACTGCAGCAGTTGAAGTGCTTCAGCAAGTGAAGAGCTGTGGAGGAAAATGCACATTGAAGAAAGATAGATAAAGCATTGGTTTAGTCTTGTCCCTTTTGAACTCACAGAAAACCACTGCTAAGTGTGACCATCTACCTTGGCTCAAGTAAATTCAATACTTTGAGACAATTAAAAAAAATTTTTTTTGGCTGTTGATGGACCTTTATTTTATTTACTTATTTATGTGCGGTGCTGAGAATCGAACCCAGTGCCTCACACATGGTAGGCAAGTGGTCTACCACTGAGCCATGACCCCTGCCCTTAGTTGCTTTTCTTTACTTTGTAAGGTTAAGCAACTAGGAATGTTTGGCTCAGAAAAGTAACAAGTTAGGAGGAACAGGGAGTTGGCGTCAAACAACTGTCCTGTTGTCATCTTGGAAAAGATTTGGCTCCTTCTTGTGTAGTCCCAGTGGATTGAACCTATTCTTGGAGTTCATAGGGAGACAGATTTCAGTTAACTTTAAGGAGGAAGGTCAGGCCTGTCAGAGAAGGCTTGGCTGCCTGGGAAGGGAGTGCAGTAGTCCATCTTGAGGTTTTGAAACGTGAATTAGGTGCCCGTCTTCTAGGTATGTCTGGTGGATTCAGATGCTTGGTAGAGTTATAGGGACCTGTCTTCTCTGAATTATTTGCCAAGACATAGGTGAGGGGAAAAAACAGAGCTAATACAGGGTGAGAAAGGAGAGCTACAGCAAACAGCTATAACAGTAAGAAAGGGGGAAATTGAGAGTCCAGTATGTCTCTCCCATCCATTAGAGCCCCACCTAGTTTGCATTTCCTCTGCTAGGAATATTTAATAAATTGTTGGCTTGTTTTTTAGAAGAGGTGGTTCTGCAGACCTTGAGGAATTTGGGGTGTGGCACAGAGACTGAACAGTTCTGCTTTTGTAATAACCCTCTGGATTGAAATGTGGTGATGAGTGGTAGTGGTGAGAGGTGTCCAGGATGTGATGCTCATGCGGGAACAACAGCTTCTGTCAGTTGATTTAGGTTTTTTTGTAGTAATTTTCACAATTCTCTCTTGTTGTTATATTGTACTAAACCTCAAATAGTAGCTTTCAGGCCGAGACGATTACTATTTCTCTTGTTCTGAATGTTAGAGTGTGTTTGCTTCATTTCTAGCTTTATTAAATAAGAATGTTGCATGAACATTCTCAGCACTGGAATTTGATGTAGAAAAAAAGTTGAAATTGACATGCTCTTGTTTTCAACCAAATGTGGTGGTTTTGGGGGAGAAATATGGTAAAAGTGAGTAAGGGTATGATTTTTTTTTGGTACCAGGGATTGAACCCAGGGGTGCTTAACCAGTGAGTCACATCCCCAGCCCTTTATAATTTTTTTTTTTTAAATTTTGAGACATTTTGAGACAGGGTAAAAAAATGTCGAGGCTGGCTTTGAACTTATATAGTCTTCTCAGCTTCCTGATCTGCTGGGATTACAGATGTGGGTCACCATGCCCATCTAAGAGTAGGAATTTTTGATGTCAGGTTTGGATTTGATTTTTGGCTCTACCATTTACCATCTTTATTTCCTTAGACAACTGATAAAATTTCTCTAACTTATTTTCCATTTGTTAAGAGATAATATTTCTTATAGGGTCAACATTTATGTAAATACAAAGTATGTAGTATGTGGTATGAACTTAGTAAATACTATTACTTCATTTAATTAATTTTGGGGGGGTACTAAAAAGACCCAGGAGCTTTTTACCACTGAGCTACATCCCCAGCCTTTTTTATTTTTTTATTTTGAGACAGGGTCTTACTAAGGTGCTGAGGCTGGCCTTGAATTTACATCCTGCTTCAGCCTCCTGAGTAGGTGGGGTTACAGGAATGCCTATCAGCCTCCTGAGTAGGTGGGGTTACAGGAATGCCTATCACACTCAGTTATCTGCTTTACTTTTGTGATAGCAGACTTTCTTTCTTACTTTTAGTAAACTTTATTGTTTTTCTAATTAGCAGTCATCTTTAAGTGAACATTGGGTTGAGTATGTGCCTCTTTGTTAGGGAGTAATGTGAAGAATACATAACACGTCAGAGGATGGTTAATTCCACAATTCTTTGAAAGGAAAGAAACCAGCAAGCAAAAACAGAAAGAGGCTTAGTTTAAAAGGAATAATATACACTATTTTATCTTTATTTCCTTCTCCCCTCTTCTCTAAAGAAAGGTCCAGGTAGATGAGGAAGATACATAGGAGATTGGAAATCTTCTGCATAAAGACATGCATAAGATGGTCAAGATTGTTGTGTGAATGAGAAAAGAGAAGGAATGAAGATAGAATTCTAAGTGTGCAAACAGGGTGTTTAGAGGGAGGGTGGTTAAGAGGATTTGGCTTGATAGCTTGGAAAGTGTGTGGGAGACCTGGGTTCTTCTAGTTTCACTCTCCATTCCTGGTTGTGTATCTCTAGGCCTATCACTTCCCTGCTGTACAGCCTGGACTCCATCACTAAAGCTCTTTGGGTACCTGAGATTCTCATCTGAATTTCTTGGAAGCGAGAGCAGGTGAATCAAGATAGGGACCTGTCCCTGGAACAGGCATTTCAAGAAGGAATAATGTCAAATATTATGGAAATGGGAATTGGGGAGGGAGGAGAGAAGGGAAGGCAAGGGCAAAATACTACTGACTAATGGAGCAAATTATTTTATATGCATTTATAAATATGACAAAATAAACCCCACTATTATATATAACTGTAATTCATTGGTAAAAACTTTTTTGAAATATTATAGAAATAAAAGAGAATGAGAGCTGGGGAAAGGGTGAGATGTCCAGGAGACCAGTTTGTTTAGAATAGAGGGACACTGAGATTTACTGTGAAACGCCAGGTAATGAGAATTATTCCACGTTCTTTCACTGACTCTGTAGGTAACCTGATAAATTAGGGAAAATGTAATTTTGTTCTTTCATCAATGACCTAATAAATTAAACCATTTGAGGAAGAAAACATTTTAATCTATTCCTGGATGAAACAGAGCTCACTTGTTTCTCTTTGAAATTTTAATTGCAGTTCTTTCTCTCTCCCTTTTTTGGTAGACTGATTGTTCCAGTATGGATGGAGGGGATGATGGTAACCTTGTCATCAAAAAGAGGTTTGTATCTGAGGCAGAACTAGATGAACGGCGCAAAAGGAGGCAAGAAGAATGGGAGAAAGTTCGAAAACCTGAAGATCCAGAAGGTACATAGGCCTGCGGTTGGACATTTACATAGTGATCTTTAATCCTTATAGCACCTGCCACATAGGCATTAGTTGTCCTTGCTTTAGAGTCGAGGAACCCAGGCTCAGAGGGGGAACTGTGTAAGGCCTCTGTGGCACACTGGGGTGCTCGCTCACATCTCAGTCTTTCTTCTCTCCCACACTGCCTTCCGGGAGATTCTGCTAGTCTGTTCCATCTGGATAGGTGAACCCACAGTCTGAGCAGCTGAGAACACCGCTGCTATGGAGGGTGTGGGCTGATCCCTCAGCCATGTAACTGTCCCAGGCATGGGCCCTATTGACGTTGGTAGTTGGCCTTTGAGAACCTTTGACCCCTCTTCGAGATCCAAAGGGAAGCAGTGGGCTTCGTGCTATTTTTGTGTTATCCTCACCTTCAGATCATGCAGGACTTGGCTTTATATTAAAAATTCCTCATGATTCCAAAATAGTATGAAAAAATTCTAAAGTGTGTATCTCCCCCTCCCCCACTCTATCTACTCATCTTTCTTTCAGAGTGTCCAGAGGAGGTTTATGACCCTCGGTCTCTGTATGAAAGGCTACAGGAGCAGAAAGACAGGAAGCAGCAGGAGTATGAGGAGCAGTTCAAATTCAGTAAGGTTCAGAAAATACAGCGTCCAGGGGACTCTACAGGGTCTTTTTTGATCGCTTTTGCCTCATGTAACATTTTTTCTAACTAGCAGTGGAATTGTCTTGATTATCTCATCTCCAGATGCTCATTTGATAGAAAAGAGACAGCCTTCTGCCTTCTACACCACATTGAGCATTTTGTTTAAAGCTCAAGATACCCATTTAAATTCTATGCTAATATCTAGTAATGGGAGAAATGCCTTGATTTTATGCCATATCATCTATCTAAAAGCCATGGTGTTTAACAGTTCTTTCTCCTAATCCCCTGAAGAACCTGCAGTTTATTAAAAAAAAGAAAAAAAAAGTCTTATTTGTCTATATTTTCCCTTTAGCTTACTTAGTGTTCCTTTTAAATTATTTCCTCAGAAAACATGGTAAGAGGTTTAGATGAAGATGAGACCAACTTCCTTGATGAGGTTTCTCGGCAGCAGGAACTTATAGAAAAGCAACGAAGAGAAGAAGAACTGAAAGAATTGAAGGAATACAGAATATCCTTTGTACTTGGAGGGAAATCTGTACAGTGTCAGTATTCTCATAAATATTTGGTGATCTTCAAAATATTTTGCAACTCTACTCCCCTTTCAGTTCTTTGAACTCCTGAGCCCTGAATGACTGGTAGTGATCTGCAGGGTCTGTGTTGTTGCATGCAAGAGTTTAAAAAAACTGTAATCACAAGTCCACATTCTTTAGTATTGAGTACAGGCATAAATCCAGGAGGTAGCTGTATATATTCCTGCCTTGTGGAATTAGGCTCTTGAGACAGGGCAATGCAGTCAACATCATGCAGGGGAAAAATTGGCTTTTGAGTTAAATTTTTTTTTTTTTTTTTTTTTTTGCAGTGCTGGGGATTGAACCCAGAGCCTCATGCATACTAAGCGTATGTTTGCCCTCTGAGATACACTCCAGGCTCTGTGGTACCATTTTTTTTTAACAGCACTTGTCACTATCTGAAAATTGTCGTTTGTTTTTACTGGGTTGTTTTATCTTTTTACTGCTGAAATGCAAAGTAAGCTCCATAATCACCAGGACGTAAGCTGGGTGCAAGTGGTGCACACCTGTAATCCCAGTTATTTGGGAGGCTGAGGCAGGAGGATTGCAAGTTCGAGGCCAGGCTTGGTAACTTAGTGAGACCCTGTCTCAAAATAAAAAATAAAAAGGAGCTGCGAATATAGCTCAGTGGTAAAGTCCCCTGGGTCAATCTCCAGTACCACAAAGCCACTACTGCTACTACTACTAGCAGCAATAACAGAAAGACTTGACCACTACTTTTCCCAGTGCCTGACATGTAGTATATTCTTATGAAATATGTGAATAAATTAATGAGTGACTTTAGATGTTAATGTGGCCACCCTAACCTTTTTTCTTCCTTTGAGGAAATTTATTTGAATATTTCAAGCTAATGTGTTGAATAACCTCACTACTGTGTTTGAACAGGCTTCACCTCTGACAATGATGTGCTAGTTGGTCCTTTTTTTTTTTGCAGGAAATGTGCAGTTGGTTCCATTTTGAGTTATGAGAGAAACTGTGCAGATTCCCTGGGATTGTGTTTGGATATAAACTGGTTGCAAAAGTCCTAGCTTCCATTTTTAGTCTGTTAGTAACATTCAGATGCAGCTTGAGGATAGGAATTGACGGAAAGTTACTCCTCAGTTTCAGCTGTAGGAGTGAGACTAATTCTTTTGAACTCCCCAACCCTGACCCTGATGACCCCCCAAATAGTATTGTGTGTTGATATTTGTAGCAATGGGCAGATACATGTGGTACATTGCTTCAGACCCAAGCTTTTTCCTTCAAGGAAATACATTAATTTAGCACTTCTCATTTGAATTACATCTTGTTTTAGGTTGGCAGCAAGTGTCTCCCAAGGGAGCGTTCTGGAGAGTAGGGCTGTGTGAAATGCCCTTCAGTTTTCAACTAAAAGGAAGGAAAGAACAGAAACTTTTCTGTCCTGTTAACATTGTTTTAACAACACTACAGAGGCTCTGAGGGATGTTGGATTTGGCTGGAAACTTGGGAAGTTCTGACTGTGTAGAAAAACTGACAAAAAGCCGACCTCACCCCTGATGTATAATGCACTGATCCCATGAATACAAGCAGCCGGAGATGAGTGGAGATAGGAGCGGAAGAATTAGACATTTGGTTATTGAGGCTCTAGATTAGGAGCTGGCTCATAGCTTTGCATATTTTGACACGATACATCTCATAACATGATACTTCTGAATGCAAATAAACTATGGTTTGTGCCATGTAAACAACAGCACTTTAGATGTTAAACTAGTAGTTAGTAATATTATGTGTATTTAAAATTACGCAGTTTTAAGAAATTCTTCATCTAAAGAATTCCTTGATATTTTTGAGGTATGTGTCTATTTTTAAAGCATTTTGAGGGAAAAGGACTCAAGGAGGGAAAATCTTGTGCTTTAGCTGTGGAACAAAAATAAGATTACCACCTCTCTCCCTGCCAAAAAAAGGGTGGGACTTTTCTTCACTTTAAAAGAATAAAGGTTAAATGTTGTTCTTTGTCTGGGATCTGGTATTATAAATACATATATGGTTTCGTTGTATTTTTTCCCATTTTTGTTTTATTTTTTCAATATTTAATATTGAAAGTTCTCTTTGAGAGTTTCTGTTCCTTATTGATGAAGTTGCAGGTAAAAATGCATCAGGTGGGCTGGGTATAGTGGCGCATGCCTGTAATCCCAGCTGCTCGGGAGGCTGAGGCAAGAGGATCGAGAGTTCAAAGCCAGCCTCAGCAAAAGCAAGGTGCTAAGCAACTCAGTGAGACCCTGTCTCTAAATAAAATACAGAATAGGGCTAGGGATATGGCTCAGTGGTTGAATGCCCCGAATTCAATCTCTGGTACACTCCCCCCACCAAAAAAAAGCTTCAGGCTAGTGTTTTTTTGAAATCTCCATTTCTTTCTATTTTTTAAACAATATTAACATTCAGCATTAGCATATTATGTTTTTATTGATGAATTTGAGAATAGTACTGAGCATTTTACACAATGCCCATCTGATACTACAAATATTTAAGCTAATTAATGCTGTAGGAACAGAATTGGTGCCTAAAGAATTATCAGAATGAGCATTTCCTCGTTTCTGGTACCCAGTTTTCTCTATAGTTCAAGGACACAGAGATAAATAACCTAGATTTTGTATCTAGATTATGTACCTCTGCCCACCTCTTTGGGCTGCTGCTTGGATTCTTGGGCACTAGATGTCACTATTGTTCAGTAAGTTACTACCACATCTTAAGAACTTATACTGTGGCAGAATACTCTGTTGTCTAATCTGTTGTGAGAAAGAAAATAAAATAAAAGGGAGCCAAGGGGCTGGCAGAACAAGTGAAAGTGACAGACCTTGAGAGTGAGAGGTTGACATGGGGCATGAAACAGTGATGTGACAAGCACTCTGCTTATGCTTTTACAAATAGCGTTTTGTTGCTTGGGTTATGTTTGCACAGGATTTCTTATTAAAATCACCTTAAGAGAGTGTTAAAACGATTCTTGGGCCTCTGAGAGCCTTACTCAGTAGTCAGGGACAGGAGACAGAAGAGGGAGTCTTCGTGTTTAACGAGCTTTGAGGGAATTCTGATGTTGCATTGTACCAGTAGAGCGGGAGTTAGCCTTCATGATCCAAGTTTGAGTGCCACTGATAGTCGTAAAGACATCTGCAAAATCCAGTTTCACCCTTGATAGGGAGAAGCACATATTTTAAGGGAAACCATAATTTCTCCCTGTTTCCTTCATATTTCTTAAGATCCTTGTTTTCTCCTCAAGCATGTCTTTGATAATACTGGGTTCTCTGGATATGCTTAGATTGTCATTGAAAGTCAGAGGAAAAAGTTGCTTGCCTGTGTTATTTTGGACTTGATATACTGTCTCCCTTTGAGGTCACCTTCGTTTCTGTTTAAATCAGCTGGATGTAACAGGCAGAATAAAGAGGTAAGGGGCTGTTTTTTTTTTTTTTTTTAATAAGTAGGCCAAAGATGATATGATACAGCCAAAGGGCCAGTGGATTATATTTGTTGTCCTCCTTTTGATTACCATAGTCCTGTGGCTTTTGTTTAGTTTGACCCTTAACCTGTAACTCACAGCAATCTCAACAAGGTTGGAATTTCTGCAGAAAACAAGAAGGAGGTGGAGAAGAAATTAACTGTGAAACCCATAGAAACCAAGAACAAGTTCTCCCAGGCAAAACTGTTGGCAGGAGCTGTGAAGCATAAGAGGTCAGCCAGCACTTCCATGGTGTGAATCTTCCTCTGGCCGTGTCATCTGAAATGTCACTTGTATGGGATCAGAGCAAAAGATTACCTAACATATGTCTTTGTGAGGTTCCCTCAGTGTGCTCGCCTCCCTGTCTCCTTCCAGATTCGGTGTTTTTCTGTGTCCTCTGACCCTTGTATCTCTCATCATTTGTTCAGCTAAAAAATAGTAGCTGCCATGTGTCGGGCATTGTGTTAAGTGCTTCCTGTGTGTGGTTTCATTTATCTCTCTCACATTTTCTACGAAGTACAGATTATTATAATCTCTGTTTTACAATGAGAAGGTGGAGAAATTGGGAGGTTGGAGAACTTTTGTTCAAAGTCACACATCAATACAGCAGTTCAGTGTTTGAGCTGTTGTGTTTCTAGGCAAGTGAAGTAGCACGTTCCGTGCAAGAATTGTGTACAGGGTCACGGGAACAAAGGAGGAAAGTGCACAAGGCTGCCTGGTGGTGCACAGGCTCGCAGACACACAGGCTCGTGCAGGAAGTTAAGGAGGCACGAAAAAGATGCTGATAGGGTAGGACACTAGGGCTTTGATAGGCAGATAAGGGAGAGAACCTTCCAGGCAGAGGGAACAGCTGCTGCAAAGACATTGAAAAAACAGAGCAGCTGTGACAGGGTTATGGAGCTGGCTTTGGCTTGGTTTGATTGACATGGCAGTGGTAGCACTACCTAGAGATTTTGATGGTTCTTCATCAAGTTTGCTCTTCCCTTTCCAGATCCTGAAATGGCACCATAGTGATTGAATCGGGTCGTGTCAATTTGACCATCCAGACCATGGGCAGAATGATGTTTAGTTTAAATGCAGTCTATTAGGAAAATCAATATGGTATATTGGCAACCAGCCACACGTTTTGAAGGGAGTGTATTGATGCATTCTTGTGGTTTGGCACATCATCCATCTGCTGCAGATGTTCCTAGGAGCTTTGCCTACTTGTAAAATGTCATCACGGTACAGCAGCTGAGGAGAGGGGATATCAGTAGCTTCAAAGGGCTAACAATTCATGGGTTATTCTTTGCTCAAGCTTTTACACAAGGTCCAGTGTTTCTCAGGATTTGGACCTGGGTCATTCTTCCTGGACTGTGCCAAGGAAGGACTCTCCGGATGGGCATTTAGTTACCTCTTGGCCAGTGCTTTTGCTGGTGCAGAATGGCTGTTGTAACTATCTCCCTTACTTAGTCTTTAGATCTCCTTTAGAAAGGGCTCTGTTAGCTTATTTAGTGACCTGAATAAAACCCCTCTTAGGTTTTGAAAATACATTATTTAATGTTGCTTTGCAGAGCAAAGCAATGAATTAGCCTTTTGGAGGCAGGAGTTCCTAACCTCCCCTGCCCTGGGTAATTAGAGTGACCTAAGAGTCTGTTAATAATGTGTATTTCCAGGCTTCATGAATTCTGGTTCAGTAAGGTTCAGTAGTCTATGTATAAAAGCATAAAAACGAAACAAGTATCCATTTCATACCTTCTCCAAGTTTTTTCTCAAAGACTTCTCCCAAATCTTTTCTCCAAGTTTATTTTATTTATTGATATAAATAGCTGTCAGTTAACTAGCATGTTCATGTGAAGCCTTTCTTCTCAGAGGCTTCCAAAGTTATAAATTTTCCTCAGCTTTCATTGAACGCAAGTTGTATATTTTCTTCTTGTATTTTAAACTTTGACTTAGGAATAATTTAGAATTATTTTTGAATTTCTGTAGTGAGCTAATTTAACTGCATACACACACACGTGTGTGTGTGTGTGTGTATGTGTGTGTGTGTGTGTGTATTTTGCAAGGCTGGAGATCAAGCCCAGGGCTCCCGGCGTGCTAGGCAAGCCCTCTGTCACTGTGCTGTATGCCTAGCCTGCTTTCATAGTGATTTCTTGATTTCCTCCATAGCTCTGTTGAGTACATACTTTTAAACTCCTTAGAGTAGTCAGTGCTTTTGGGTAAGTCTGTTTTCCTAATGTTAATGTTTTACTTGGTACCCCTTTTTCCGTTCTTTTACTTTTTTTGAGGGGCTGGGGATCGAACCCAAGGTTGTTCTACCACTGAGCTGCATCCTCATCCCTTTTTGTTTTTATTTTGAGACGGGGTCTTGCTAAATAACTGGCCTCAAACTTACAGTCTTCCTGCTTCAGCCTCCCTAAGTAGCTAGGATTGCAGGCACGCCCCCTCACACCTGGCTCCATTCTTTTACTTTTTAGTCTTTCTAAGTATTGTTTGATTTTCTTTTTCTTTTGTTAAGTTTCTAGTTGTGTCTCTGCTTTTATTTGTTTATTTTATTTTTTAATTTTTCTGGTGCTGGAGATTTAACCCAGTGGCAGTGGTGCCCTGTCTCCCACTGAGCCACATCTTGGCCTTTTAGACAAGTTCTCGCTAAATTGCTAAGCCTGGCCTTGAACTTGCCATATTCCTGAAGTTTCTAAGTAGATTTAGTTTATTTATTTTAATCAATATTTTTTATATCATTTCTACCGTCGTAACATTGTCTGTTTATTTATAATTTTTCTTATATTCTTGTTCTGGAAAAACATGACTGAGAAATCTTAAAATTACAAATCATTATTTTTCTTTCTACTAGTTTGGATTTATGTACCCTAATAGAAATAAGCTTGAAATTTACCAGGCATACTTAGCAAAACCTAAAGTAAATAGCTATCTCACTTCCCTGCAAAAAATATGTGGACCTTAGACTCTGTAGTTACAGTCCCACTCTTCCTACTTTATGTGCTACTATTGTCTGGGTCTTCAGTATGGTTGTGTTTAATGCCACAAATTACATGTTTGTTTGTTTGTTTGTTTTAATAACACTTGTTTAGACTTATATTTGTATTTACCACCTTCTTGTTCACCATCCCTTCCTTTTGGGATGGATTAAGGCCTTCCTTTTGGGATAATTTTTTCCTTTGTTAAGAAGTACACTCTAGACATTCTTTTAGCGACAGTCTTTTGGGTGACTCTCAGAATCTGTAGCATGTTATTGAAGATATTTTCTTTAATCTTTGCTAACTTAAGTAAATTTTTGTCATTTGTGAACCTGTCCACATATTCTTGAATTCCATCTGTGGTTCTAATTGAACTGAATGATAAAGATAACAAAAAAAATCAGAAATTTAAATACTTCACCTCTTGGATTTTATCAGGAGTTTAAGTTGTCTTTTATAACGAGTTTTATAATTGAAAGGAGATTAAGAACCTGAAATGAAGGCTTTTCATTTCAGATCATCCCAGCTCCTTGAGGCTGCGTAAGATCCATATAAATGGTTTCTAGAGCTGCTGATTTCCTAAGCTTTTATCCCCAAGATTGGACATAGCTCAAATCACCATGGTTTTTGTTACAGCGCAGAGAGTGGCAACAGTGTGAAAAGACTGAAACCAGACCCTGACCCAGATGACAAGAATCAAGGTGAGTGGCAGCCTTCATTTCTTTCTTTTACTCATAATAAACATGAAGTACCGTAAAAGGCTGGCATGCACTGAATCTGTAAATGAGTACATTTAACTCTCTTCAAATAAGCCTACTAGATTTAATTTGCCAACTATTTTATACCAAACAGGATTTATACCCAAGAGTATGTCAGCTGCCCTGCAGAAGTAATATGTTAGAAACCAGTGGAACTGATAAATGACAGTTGTGCTCTCTAAGGAGTGCTTACAAAGCCCTGGTCAGATGACCTCTGCTCACAAGAGGTTTTTCTCTGTCTCCCTCAAAATGTCAAGTTTCTTGATTTCACCTGCCTTGCTACCAGTAGGAGGTAGAATGCCTGGCTCTCTCTGATTGTTATATTGGATTGAAGCTAAGTGCTTAATACAGTCTCCAGAAGTATGCTTTCTTTGGGTGGTTACTTTTATGCAATGACTCTGCCTCTGTTTTAAGTTGTCACAAAGTTGTAGGGAAGGGGAATGTTTCTGGGGGCTGGATTTGGGATGAGAAATTCAAGATTCTGTTTTCAGTTTCACCTGACTCCCTATGGGATTGAGATTCTGAACATCTATCTATAAAACAGGGCTTATGTTTATTTCTTTCTCAGAAAAATAATGAATGCTTTTAAAAATGTTTCTGCAGAGTACCAGTGATAGCAGGTTGTTGCTGTTAGTACTCTTTTGCTCTAGAACCTACTTTTAAAAAGACCTTTAATGGCTGTACATGGTGGTGCACATCTGTAATCCCAGTTGTTTTGGAGGCTGAGGCAGAAGGATCACAAGTTCAAAGCCAGTCTCAGCGACTTGATGAAGCCCTAAGTAACTTAGTAAGACCCTGTCTCAAAATTAAAAAAAAAAAAAAAGGGTGTGTGTGTGTGCTGAGAATGTGGTTCAGTGATTGAGTGTCCTTAGGTTCAGTCCTTAGTAACAAACAAACAAACCAAAAAAAAAAAACTTTAATGTAGAGGCTCCCTTCTATCCATATTCCCTTCAGTTCAGCTCTCCTTTCCACAGGGAAATAGTGTTATATTTTTCTTCTGTATCCATCCAAAACTATTCTGTTTATATACAAGCAATTATAAATATGTATTTTTAAAAATACTGTATTATAGATAATTTGAAACAGACTCAATATAATAGTGTATTGATCCCTATCACCTAATTTCAACAATTTTTTAAAAAACTTACTTTTGCAGTATGGGGGTGAAATCCCAGGTCTTGCACATGCTAGGGAACTGCTCCACCGCTGAGCTTCTCCTCCGTCCTCTAACAAGTTTTAACGTGTTTTCTGTCTTCATTTATACCTCCCAAGCGTAATATTTTGTGACAAGTCCTAGACATCATATAATTTCATTTATAATTCTTTAATTGTATTCTTCAATATTTATTTCTGAAAAGTTCAATATTCTTCAATATGAGTATATTCTTCAATATGTATTTCTCAAAAGTTCTTTGTTTCATTTTAATAAATTGTAATACTATGAATATATCACAATAATTCCCTTATATCTATTATTATTATTATTACTACTGCTACTGCTACTACTCATTTTCCTAAATTACCTAAACATTTTTTGGTAGTTATTTTTTAAAAAACCAGGATGCAAACAAGGACCAAATATCATAAACCTTTAAAAAATATTGAAATATAATTCACATATCATAAAATTCACCCTTTCAAAGACTACAATTCAGTGGGTTTTAGTATGTTCACAATGCCATACAGCCATCACCTCTATCTAATTTCAAAACATTTTCAACACTCAAGAAACCCTATTCCATTAGCAGTTACTCCCTGTTCCCTCTTCCTCTTAATCACTAGCAGCCACTAGTCTACTTTTCGTCTCTGTGGATTTGGGACCATTTCTTATAAATGGAATCAAGCAATATGTGACCTTTTATGTCTGGCTTCTTTTTAGTTAATATGATGTTTTTGAAGTTCGTCCATGTTGTAGCATGAATGAGTACTTTTTGCTAATGGCTGATGATATCCGTTGCATAATACAACATTTTGTCCATTCATTAGTTGATTAGCATTTGGGTTGTTTCCACTTTTTGGCTGATTTGAATCATGATGCTGTGAATATTCATGTACAACTTTTTGTGTAAAACAGCTTTTCAATCTCTTGGGTATATACCTACAAGTAGAATTGCTGGGTCATTTGGTAATTCTGTGTTTAACTTTTTAAGGAGCTGCTAAGTTTACTTTTAAATGTAAAAGTTACTTTTCCAAAGTCCTTTTTACTTTTTGAGACAGGGCCTCTTAAGTTGCTGAGGCTGGCCTTAAACTTTCAAACCCTTCTGCCTCAGCCTCCTGAGACATTGGGATCATAGGCATGCACCCTTGTGCTTGGCCAGTCTTTGATACCCTTTGAGTTACTTTTTGTACATGGCATGATATAGAGATCCAGTTTCATTCTCTGGTGATATCTATTTGTCCCAGCACCATTTGTTGAAAAGATTCTTCTTTCCTCCAGTGCACTGTCAAGATGTCCTTGTTGAAAACCAATTGAACATAAATGTATGGGTTTATTACTATGTTCAGTTTTCTTTTGGTTAATCTTTATGGCTGTCCTTATGCCACTGCCACACATTTTTGGTCACTCTGACTTTCTAGTAGGTTTTGAAATTGGGACGTGTCAAGATTGTTTTGGCTATTCAGATTCTCTTCCATTTCCATCTGAATTTTGGGATCAGCTTGTCAGTTTCTAGGGGAAATAAAAGGAGCTGAGATTTTTATAGAGAGAGATTGGAATCTGTAGAATAATTTGGAAATATCACTGTCTTATGATATCTTAACAATAGGCTAATATGTCCTTTAATACAAATTTAATTGGTTGGTCCCTTCTTTAAAAATATTTTTTGGTGGTTTTCTTTAATTTTTGTTTTGTGTGTGAAGAAACTGGGTTTGTCCTGTGGGGTTTTCCATACTCTAGATTTTGCTAATTGTATCCCTGTGATGTCTTTTTTTTTTTTTTTTTTAATGTTTATTTAGTTGTAGATGAACACACAGTATCTTTATTTATTTTTATGTGGTGCTGAGGATTGAACCCAGTGCCTCACACGTATGAGGCAAGCACTTTACCCCTGAACCTCAGCCCGCTGTGAGGTCTTCTATTCTGTGTTTCCTGTAAAGTGGTAATTAGACCTAGAAGCTCAATAAATTCACATTGATTCTTTGGCAAGAATATATCAAATATTGTTTTCATGCTTCTGATCATTGTATAAGTTTTATTTTACTTTAACTTACTCTTGTGTTTATTGCTTAATTCATTGGTTTACCTTAAGAATTTTTGCATATCTGCATATAAAGAACTTCTTCATTACATTTTAGTATTCCTTTATACTCTTATACCAGGGAATATTTATCTTATTTTTTATTCATAAATATTGTTTCTATTCTTCCTATTCTGGTGTTTTAATAATAACCCTGTCATGCATGATTTTTTCATTTGTGTGAATATATTCAGATTAAATACTTAAAAGTAATTGTTGGGTCAGAGAGACTATATGCATTTGTATATGGAGAAATAGTGTCAAATTGTCACTCAGAATATTTATCCCAGTTTACACTTTCATCTACAATGTAGGAATTCCTGTTCACTGACATCTTTTTAATACATAGGAACTTACATGACTGCTTTAATAGGATAAATGTATATATATAGTTGGCCCTTGTATCTACAGGTTCCACGTCTATGGATTTAATCAATCATGGATTGAAAACAATTGAAGGAAAAAATTAACTCTGTACTGAAGCTGTTTAGGTTTTTTCTTATTATTCCCTAAACAGTCATTACAACAACTATGTATGTAGCATTTACATTGTATTAGGTATTATGAGTAATGGAGAGATGATTAAAGTATATGGAAGTATGTACACAGGTTGTATGCAGATACTGTACCACTTTTTACCAGGGCAGGGGGTCCTGAAGCCAATCCTGAAAATTCCGAGGATACACATATACTTGATTGTGATACACACACACACACACACTCTAAATGGGAATCTTAAATACATTTCAGCTAGTAGACCACTTGCCCTGTCTCTGTTGTTTCCCTCCCTGTTTGAATGAGTCACTGGAAGGGAAAACTGTGGCTTCTTTGAACTCTGTTAGGTACTTTTTTCAGAGCCATCTTTTTTGTCTTTCTAAATACCTTCTTCCAGCCCCCACATCCTCGCAGCAGAAGTTAGGCAAGAAGTATCCTCCTTAGCTAGAAGGAGTTAAGGCCCCGTGAGAAGAATGCCCCCTGAAACTTGCTTCAGAGTCTTGTCCTCAGCAGGAGAAGGATTTGCCTCTTTGTCCCTCAAAAGATAACTGGGACCCAGAGAGATTCAGTTTCCCCACTGAAGACTCTGGACTTGGCCTGAGCAGAGCCAGTGAATGCAAAGTTGGCTCCATCTACTCCCAAGTCACGCATCTGCCCGCATCCCAAGAACATTCTCTGTTAGTAATTTTCTGTAATAATTTGGTATGACAATGTGGTCCAGCAAATACAGAAGTTGGCAGGAAACTTCACCAAATGGGTGAGATCAGAGGGCACCATTTTGTTCTCTTCGGACTGCTAGCTGCTTTTGGAATGAAATTTGTCAGAGTTGCATTGCAGTCTTTTTTTCTTTCTTGAAACCTCCTAGATAATTGGAGGTTTGGGTCTTTTCACTTAAACTCTTCTGATCCCACAGTGGTCCAGATTCCTTGGTCGTATTTTACAGCTGGCTTCCATTATTCCCTTAGGCCAGCTCTTGTCTTCTCTAGATATTCTGAACTTGAGCCTTTTTTTTTTTATCAGCCCCTTAAATTAAGTTCACACTTGATAAAACAAAATGCCTCACTGAATAGCATTCCCATAAATAAGTTTCCTAAGTAATTGACTCACATACCCTAATAAGGTATATATTTTTTAAACAACCAAATATTTCTGCCAGAATACTGAAAGTATGTATTCTGTATGTGATATATGATAATGGTAATGAACGTTCAAGTAACAAGAATGATATAGCTTGATGTCATGTCTCAATTTTTAAAAGAGCATCCAATTTTTACTACTCCTGCCTACCCGCCCCCAGATTCATCACTTGCAGTGGAACTCTACATTTCTTTTCTTTCATGTTTGCATTCTCACACAGTAGACGTTCTGGCCTATTCTGTGCCAGACCTATGCTGTGCGTCCTGGGGAAGGAATAGTGAAGAGTGAGCCCTTGCCGTCCAGGGGTTACAGTGAGTGAGAATTCAGACAAGCAGCCCATCTTGTCATTTGGACTATGCATTCTTCTGCAGTTTTCTTATCTTTAATTTCAATGATCTTGAGGTTACAGTGATGAGTGGAACTTTATCTCCCTGATTTAAGTGGCTTAAGATACTTTTTGAATTTTGCACTTGCCTTTTTAAAAAATTATTTGAATCAGTAATATATGCACATAATAAAAAGCTCAAAAGGGATAAGAGTGTGGAGTGAAAAGTCAGTCTTCCCTCTTCCCCCAGCCATTGGTTTCTTTCCCCTGAGCAGCCACAGCTACCATTTTTTAAATGTATTTTTTCGGATACTATCATACATTTGCACGGGCATCCCTGTTCCCCCACCCTCCAAATTGTAACTTTTTTTTTTTTTTTTAATTTTAATATTTATTTTTTTTTAGTTATCGGCAGACACAACATCTTTTGTTTGTATGTGGTGCTGAGGATCGAACCTGGGCCGCACGCATGCCAGGCGAGTGCGCTACCGCTTGAGCCACATCCCCAGCCCCCAAATTGTAACTTTTACACACTGTTCTTCCTGTTGGCTCTTTTCCTTTTTCACAGTATCTTGGAGATTTTTTAATTCCAGTACAGAGATGCTTTATTCTTGTTACTGTGGTTGTTTTTGCAGTGCTGGAGATGAATCCATGTCCTCACTTTTCCAGTAACCTGCACCCCAGCCTGACATGCTTTATTCTTAGCTGCTGACTAGAAGTCCATTACTTAGCCAGTCACCCATTAATGGACAATTTTCGCAGCCTTTTGCTACTGTGAACAGTGCTGCAGTGAGTGTTCTCTTATGAACATCTTTTGAATTTGAAGGCCATTGCCAAATTTCCTATATTCCCTCAGCAACATTGAAGTTACCCCTTCCTTGCACATTCCTGCCTAATATACTGTTTATCTTCCTAGGTTTAAAATTCATCTGTTTCTTTTTCTGTGAACTGTTCATATCTTCAGTCTGCTTTTCTATTCAGTTGTTGATTTTTTTTTTTTTAACAGATCAGAACTCCTTATACCTTGAAGACACTAGCTTTTGTGATATTTGTTGCACATATTTGCTTCTGCCTGCTGGTAACCGTCTTCGTGATCATTGTCAGCTTTCCTGTTACTGACATATCTGTGCTTTTAACATTACATAACTTTAGCACCTTTTTTCTCCTTATTAGAGCATCCCATAAAAATCAGCAGATGCACTGAGCTCCTGAATTCTGTGCACTGGCTGTTTGACAGCTCTTTTGGCTTCTTGGGTATTTTTCAGTGACCCCTGGTTTTATATCCTTGGAACCCAGTCTCTTTTTTGCATCTACTTGAGGTGTCTATGAAAGTGAGGTGTTGATGTAAGGTCTAAGGCAAAGCCCAGAGGGAGTTGTGTTTGTCAGCACAGGGCAGTGACAGATGAGCTCCGCTCTCCCTCTCCAGTGAGCTCTGGTATCGTTGTATGGTAGTCTCTTTGATTTAGACTTAGTTTAATATTTTCTATTCTAAGTAGTCTATAAGCTTGCCAAATCATTTGACTTCCTCCTCCGTCAACAGGGCTGATCCCTACATGGCAGGTTGGTAGGGTGATAAAGCAGGCTGGAAACATGCGAGGGAAGAGGGGATGGAGGAGAGTTCCTAACTCTTCTTCAGCCGTCAAGTTCTGCATCTCCTAGATTGAGACGTGCGTGCTGTCACTGCAGTGGCAGAGTAACTGTGGGCTTCCTGGGAAGAAAAGAACTCCAGATCCTTGGTGAGAGTGGTGCGTGGCCCTAATGTCTTACCTGACTGGCTTCAGTTTTCTCTTTCTGTAAAAGAGAAATGTGACAGCAAGGCACATTACTAACCCATTTCTAGATCGCTCATCTTTCTCTCTCTCATCAGGGAAAAGTGGCTTTTCTTAATAAAGAGCGTTATTCTGCGGCTGATTGGTGGCCTTCACCATGTGTCCCTGCTAGCCAGCGTGTCGACCGTCTGTTAATCTGCCATCACCCCTACTGTTGAGCATGTGGAGCCCTTTATCTCCCCGTGGCTGTTTCTGCCCTAAGAGTGATTAAGGAACGAAATTAGACATGAGTCCCACTTGCTGCGAGGATGGGGAATCAAACCACAACAGACAACACTGCAAGGGGTTCGTTCTGTCTCAGAGCTGGTGGGAACGGAGAATGTAGTCAGGTTCTGGGTTAGAAAGGCCTTGACTCAAGGCCCAGCCCTGCTTCTTTACCTGGAGAATCACTTCACCCCTTGGAGCTGCACTTCCCCCAATGTTTCCTCATCTGTGAGACAGGAGGACGAGTCGAGCCTGAACAGGGTTGTTGGATCTATGTGGCTTCTGGGGCAAGGCTTCGGCACAGTGCCTGGCACATGGTAAGAGCCTCTCAATTTTGGAAAAGAGTGATGAGTAACTTGTTGTCCGTCCTCTTTTTTTTGCAGAGGCTCCGTCCTGCGTGTCTCTTGGAAGCTCCTCCTTGAGCGGCCCCTCCATCCACTGCCCTTCCGCTGCTGTCTGCATCGGCATCCTCCCAGGCTTGGGTGCCTACTCTGGGAGCAGCGACTCTGAGTCCAGCTCAGACAGCGAGGGCACAATCAACGCCACTGGGAAGATTGTCTCCTCTATCTTCCGAACCAACACCTTCCTCGAGGCGCCCTAGCTCCTGCCCCCTACCACAGGGAGCTCCTCCCCAGAGTGGTCAGTCCGTCCGTTCTGCCTACGGGCGTTACCTCCCTCAAAAAACTCCTTTGTCTATTTCCTGTGCACACCGTGACATTTTTAACCTAATCTGAAAATGTGCCAGAATCCACTTGTGACCCAAACTGTTTGGTTTCTCCTTCCACCTCAGTACAGGTGACCCACCTGTCCCGCTGCCTTTCTTCTGATGTACTGGGGCAGGGCCAGTCCCAGCAGAGGTCCCACTGACAGTGTCCTGGGAGGACAGGCACCATCTGGCTTGCAGAGGGTTTTACTGCTTTCCCAGTTTTTCTTTGTCCTTTCCCAGTAGCACAAGGAAGCAAGGGCAGTTACGGGACAGGTGCCGTCTGTCTAAAGCTTAGTGTAGAGGAATGTGTTGTTTGGTTCTGCCTCACTGGGGAGCATGGAGGGGAAGAGAGCTGGTCAGGGTGGAGCGGAGCACCTCCCTGGAACTAAACCACCTTGATGTTGTGTGTGACGAAGTAAAGATTATAAACCGGATCTGCAGGGGACATCACTACACACCCGGCCTTCGTCTGAGGTTCTTCCTTACTCTTGCCTCTTCCTCTCCGCTCCATCCAATCTGAGTCATGGAGGAAGGGAAGGAAAGCCTCCATCTTCTACTCAGACCTTTTCTCTGCCTGGCAAATTATTTTGTTTTTGTTTTGAAATAAAGGTTTTAGTTTAAGATTCTAAACCTTAGACAAACATGTATAGGCCTTATTTAATCATGGCCAGAAACCAGACTTCTCGTAGGTTATAATGAGATGACTTATCTCTAGCAGCTCCTGGGGTCTTAACATTGCCAAGTATTGGGACACGCCTGCCTAGTGTGACGTCCTCCACTCCACGGAGGCCCTTCTCTGTTTGATGCATTTATTGTAGTTGTGGCTTTTAATGTTGAAGCTATTTCTAGCCTAAAGGTGCTGGGTTAGTACTTTTCCTTTATTCTTTGCCTGACTGCTCTTTTCTCTTCCAAACGGAGTGGCTCCAAGACCACAAGCAGCCAAGAACCAGAGGGACTGTGCCCCCTCTTTCTCTCCTGGCGGGAAAGGGGCTCAGCTGAGGGATGGAGGGAAGGGGAGAGAGGGCGGGAAGCCTGAAGGACCGTGCGCTCCTCCGCCGCACGGTCTTCCTTCCCTTGGGCTCCTGCCTTGGTTGTTGCTGCTTCCCTGGGTGTGAGACGGTGAGACACAGAACGTGTTGCACACGGGTGCCAGCAGGCAGAGGAGCTACTCGGTTTTAACGTGGGCAAGAGGCCCCTGGATCTCGTCCAACCCACTTTTCCCCTTCCAGCGCCGCAGTGCTCTGGTGCTCATCAGTGCTCTGGTGCCCATCGGCAGATGGCGGCTTCCCTCCGCCCGTAACTGACGCCTTATGAATTCTGCCTCCTTTTCAGGACCTCTCGGTGCTAATTGTTCCTGACTGTGAGAACGGTGCGTCAGCTCCATCCTAACAAACAAGACACTTAGATAAAACTGTGTAGGCACCTCTGCCTCGGCTTCATTGTTCCTGCGACTGTGCTGCTGTTATCACAGCATGTACCTGATGCACCCTCACATCATTTCAGGAGGCAGGCCGGGGAATCACAGTCACTCTCTTTATGTGGTTTGACTTCAGAGGCCATTACTATACCTCTTGGCCTCTGTTGATGTTGGAAGAAGTCAACAAAGGGTCGCGGGATTGAAATTGTACTTCAGAGCCAGTAAACCTGTCAGAACGAGCTCTCCTGTCTGCATCTTGTGCTTCCAGCTCCCGGTCTGTTGCATCTGGATTGTGCCATTTCATTATAGTCCATTGTGCACCCCAAAACTGAAACTTACCTTCTGTAGAAACCGCCACTAGCAAAGCAGGATCTGGGCTGACCAGTGGGAAGCAGCCCTGAGAAGCATACAGGGTAGAGCTTGAGGTTCCATCCCAAAGAACATAGAATGAGCAGGGACGGAAGGATGCACCGCTCAGACCTTGACTAGAGCACTGTCAGCTGTGGGTATTGGAGGGTCTGCCTCTGAATTCAACCAACCACAAAAATAATTCAGAGAAAGAATGTGTCTGTACTAAACATGTACAGACTTATTATTCCCTAAACAGTAGAGAATGACTTTAACATGGGCACTTACATCGTATTAGGTACCGTGAGTCACGTGGGGATGGTTTGGAGTGCGGGAGGCTATGCGTGGGGTGTAGACAGATACTATGCCGTTTAGAAGGGGCTTTGATATCTGAGAGGGACTCCTGAAACCCCACCAGCTGTACTCCTGCCTTCATAGTTGGGATTTTATAGCTAAGTAACAAGAGGTCAGAACAAAGCTCAGGGTGGGATTCTTTCTTTTTTAATTTTGTGGTGCTGGGGATCAAACCCAGGGCCTTGCGAATACTAGGCAAGTGCTCTACCAGCTGAGCTCCATCTCCCACCCCGGCCGGGTTTCCTTAAGCCTGCTTGATGTCCTGAGTGGTAGGCACCTGAGAACTCTCAAACCTCGCAGGGAGAAGACTAACCGCAGTGCTGCTGTCGGCTGCATCTGGGGAGGATCATCCAGCTCTGTCACCCATGCCTTTCCAGTCACTTTCTGCCAACCTTGGGAGGAAAGGAGCATGAATTCAAAACACCCAAATTTGGGTTCCAGGATCCAACAGAGACAAAACTAGCTGCCCCAATCCAGAGTAGGGCAGGGCTTCAGTTTTTTTAAGTCGCATTCAAGGTTGGGCATCAGGCACGGGGTGACTTAGGCCAGTCCCATCCACTGTGTCACTTCACTCCCCGTCTTCTGAGTTCTTCCTTTCCCACCCAAGAGACTTCACATTAGGTGCTTGGCATGACTTGTGGCTCACAGCACTCAGTGAAAGGTGGGCACCCTCATTAGTGCTTTTACCCTGGGCCTCCCTGCCTCCGGGCGGGGCGCTCTGAGTGCACCAGCGTGACTCATGCAGGTTTACCCGCTGTGCTTGCGTTTCGCTCCTCACTTACAGCTAGAAAGTGACATGATGAAGGGTCGGATTTGGTTGCTGGAGCTCCACCGCCAGCTTCGGCTGTACACTTCCCTCTTGGCTAAATGTTAATCGCTCAGGCACACCCAGTTCCTTGGCTCGAGTGTCCTAGTCGTGGGTATGTGGCTCAGCTGTCATCTCAGGCCCCTCCAGCAAAACAAGGAGAGCTCAGTGGCAGTGCACAGCCACTTGGACTTGAGTGTTTTCTTGATTCCCTGGCTCGCCCAGCCCTGTTATGCATGCCAGGATGGAATGCAAGTTCTGCTCGGTGGAAGGCTGGAATCTTGGCAACACTTTTGTAGTCACAGGTTGAACACAGAAGCAGTCTCACATTTATGCCTTAATGACACTGGCGAGGGCTGGCATCTTACTCCCTTACCTGCCAAAGCAACAGTTTGAGGGGACAGGGAGTCTTACAACCAAAACTGGCAGCAAGTGGTCCCAGCAGGGACAGCCCTCCACCTGAGCTTTATGCAGGCTGGTCCCTGTGAGTATTAGTCACGTCCATCATTAACCTGCAGGTTGCGTTTGCTCAGTACATACTCGGGGCCTCCTGAGTATGTACCAGGCATTTTGAGGCATTTATGCATTATTTTAGTGGACATTAGTGTGTTTGATCCTGAAAAATGTCTTCTGAAGCAGTCCTCTGCATTTTTAGAGGAACCTAAAATCACGGTTGGCTGTATGGCTTGCTGACTAGCACCGCTCAGTGACAAAGCCAGAACTTTCCTTTGAGCCTGGGAGTCTGGCTTTCAGTGGTTTCAGTGGCGTTTCAGGGGTTGAGTCTTTCAGGTTGAGTTTCCATGTTCACCTGGAACAGCCTGGCATCTGTGTGGAAGAGTGAGCAGTAGCACCAAGGCCTAGTTTTTTTTTTCCCCCACTGGGGATTCAACCAGGGGCACTTTACTGCTAAGCTACATCCCCAGTCTTTCTATTTGTTACTTTAAGACAGGGTCTTGGGCTGGGGTTGTGGCTCAGTGGTAGAGTGCTTGCCTAGCGTGTGTGAGGCACTGGATTAGATTCTCGGCAGCACATATAAATAAACAAAATAAAGTCATTGACAACTAAAATATATATATATATATATATATATATATNCAAGGGGCAGCACTGGATGCAGGGGAACAGCCTGGGCACAGAGTCAGCCAGACTTGGACGAGCATTTGGCTCTGCCTCCGGGAGACCCGATGTACTCCTCTGCAGGCCTTTGCATCTCTGAAATGCTCATAGGGGCTGTTGGAAGCATTCCAACAGCCAGGCAAAGTGCGCATAGCTAATGCCAGTGATTTGGGAGGCTGAGGCAGGAGGATTCATAGTTCACGGCCAGCCTCGGGAACTTAGACCCTGTCTCAAAATAAAAGGAACTGGGGCTGTAGCTCAGTGGGAAAGTGCCCCTGAGTTCAGTCCCCAGTACCAAAGGAAAAAGTGCCAGAACAGCAGTTTACAGGGAGCTGGGGACATAGTGCTTAAGAGACACGTGAGCCTGGGTCAAAGGGGCCGCCAGGAGCTCTAGGGGAGGTGGAAGGGAGGAGGGCTGGGTTCTAGAGGCTGGGCCTGCGCCCAGAGACAGAGATGCAGTAAAAACAGCAGGAACAGCTCTGCTGGGGGGGCCTGAGACCAAAGAAGCTCTCGAACTGCAGACCACCAGGCCCCTGGAGACAGCAGGAGCACTAGACAGTATGTAGGCCCCAAGGAAGTGGGGGTAGGGCTGGTGAGGGGCTGGCTGGGCTCCAGCAGGGTCTCCTGGACACGCAGTGCCACCCGACCAGTTTCTCAGGAGCTACCACTGTTGATGGGGTGCACGTCCCCCAGAGGCCATCACGCTGACTCCGCAGCCTCGCTGGCTGGGGAAAGGGACTTTCCTATCACATTTCATTTTCCAGCTGAGGGAGCCCATTGGGTCCCCGCAGAGGAAGGAGCTGATTGACACAGGGACATCTAAAACTCCTTTATTACCCTGAGCGTAACAAACAGAACACAGTCACAGTGTAAAAACAGCAGGCCACGACACAAAGTGCGCACCAGGGACACATTCCTTTCTGCAGCTAGTTACTTGGAAAAAGCCCAGTTATGATTGTAAAAATTTTATTCTCTTTAATAACAATAATAATTCCACTAAAATTATACAAAGTACATTCAATACTTAAGGGTGGCTGGGGGAGGGGAGAGGAAGCCTGTTTGGCCTGGAAGCATCATCTGTTGACTCCCACGAGGAAGCCCAGCTGGGCCCGGGAAGCTGGGGGTGGAGGTCCGGTTGTAAAAAATAAAAATGTGGATCCGTTAAAAAAAGACCACCCACAAGGAAGCAGGGTGAGCGTGCATGTTCCTGGGGAGGGGCGGCGGCATGGGCATGCTGCTGCTGGGCCTTGGGCTCAGGCGGGCTCAGAGTTGGTGGGGGGCAGGTTTTTATGCTTGAAATACTGCACAACTTGCTGGGGCAGCTCTGCCAGCACAGCTTTGGCCAAAGTCTCTTTTGCTGCCTGCAGGGTGGAGGGCGGGGCAGGGAGGAGAGAATAGGATTAATGAGCAATTCCGGAGGGGCGCCATGCCCAGGAGCTGTGACCACGGGTGTCCATGGAGGACTGACAGGGCTGAGAGCCAGGGTGGTCTGAGGCCAGTATCCCTCGTACCAGCCCACTTGATGTCACCATTAGCTGTTTTTATACTGGGGATTGAACTCGGGGACACTAGACCACTGAGCCACATCCCCAGCTCTATTTTGTATTTTATTTAGAGACAGGGTCTCACTGAGTTGCTCAGAGCCTCACTGTTACTGAGGCTGGCTTTGAATTCACGATCCTCCTGTTTCAGTCTGCAGAGCTGCTGGGATTAGAGGTGTGAGGCTTGGGAGGCTGAGACAGGAGGATTGCAAATTCAAAGCCAGCCTCAGAAATAGCAAGACACTCAGCAACTCAGTGATACCCTGTCTCTAAATACAATGCAAAATAGGGCTGGGGATGGGGCTCAGTGGTCGAGTGCCCCTGAGTTCTAACTCTGGTACCAAAAAAAAGAAAAGTCTGATTCTTCCCGTGAGCACTGGAGGTGGCTGGAGTAACATTTGAGGACAGACATGCCTGTGGATGTCTGTAGGGGGAGAGTGGGGTGCGCAGCCTCCGCATCTGGCCAGCTTGTCCTGAGCACCTCCCTGGCTGGTTCACTGCTGAAGGACAGCCACAGGCCAGGCACGGGAGGGTGCTCGGGCACTGTCCTGCACAGGAGCTGGTGACAGATGTCCAGCATTCATCCTCAGGAAACTAATGCCCCAGAGGAAGGGACACCATCCCAGGCAAGTCCAGAGGACATGGGGCCAAGAAGTAAGGACCACGGGTCACTTCGTGCTGAGGCTGGCTGCCAGGATCTGAGCCACAGCACCCAGAGAGGCTCTCAGTGGAGGCACCGAGGCTCAGGAAGATGAGGGCTTCCCAGGACCACAGAGTGAGCCTCTGGTCAAGTGAGGGCTGGGCCCAGGCTGGCCATGCAGGGTGACATTGAGAGACTCTTCCTCTGGGGCTCCCCAGGGGCCCTGCTACTGACTCCGGCCTCCTTGTGGGCTGACCTGGGTTCACTCTCTGCAGATAGGACCAGAGCCACCTCCAGAAACAAGGCAGGCTCCAGCCCCCCTTAGGATGGAAGGGCCTCTTCCATCTCTCCATGGGGCTGGCTAAGGTACATACAGTCAGCAGGAAGCCCCTCACATCCTCCGGCCCCACGAGAATAACTCCCGTTCTCATCCAGTGGCTCAGATGGAGGGCAGGTCCTTTGGGACACCCTGCCTGGAGCCCAGTCTGGACCAGGTGCCACTCCGTGTTCCACCAACTGGTGGGACAGTGCTGGCCCTGTCACAGCCTGTCTGTAAGCATGGCCTGGGGCGAGGCCTGGCAGCATGGCCCTGAGGAAGTCCAGGGAGCTGAGTGGGGAAGCATGTAGACTTTCACCCTTGACCGTGCACAGTGGTCACCAGGGCCCTGGGGCCTCCCCTCCAAACCTGGGCCCCCACTCACGTGGCGGAACTCCCGAAAGGGCACAAATTGCACGATGTCCCGGGCTGCCTCCTCGCCCGTGTGGGAGCGCAGCCTGCGGCTGTCCCCGTCCAGGAACTCCATGGCGGCAAAATCAGCGTTGCCCACGCCCACGATGATGATGGACATGGGCAGCTTGGACGCCTGCACCACGGCATGCCGGGTCTCCTCCATGTCGCTGATGACACCATCCGTGATGATGAGGAGGATGAAGTACTGCTGCAGGGAGGGGTCGGTGGGCTCAGCAAAGCCCTCGCCCTTCCCCCAGCTCCCCGAACCTTCATGCGCCTGGGCTTCCTGCAGAGGGGCAGCCAAGGACGTCCCCAGCACCTCCCCACCTCCCGGCCTGATGGGCTCCTCTGAAGGTCACAGCCACTCTCCTCTCACCCCCGGGCTGTCTCGGGCTCCCCTGTTCTGGTCTCTGAGAGCCGGGGTCAAGGCCACTGTGCTCAATGGTAGGACTGAAGGCACCCGGCTTAAACTGCTGTGCCTCAAGTTTCCTCATCTGAAGGTAGGAGTTGCCCTTGAGGAGAGATCACGCCTGGCACACGGAGGCTTATTTTGACTGGCAGACTTTGGGGCCTCCCTTCCTGTGCTCCTCCGGGGCAGCAGTACCCCCTTCCTTCCCTACTCAGCAAGGTCCCAGACGCTCTGCAGGGGCTGGGCGAGGGCATCTGGGCCAGCACTCCGGGAGTGTGGGATTCTGCTGGTGAACAAGTAAGTGGCTTTGGGTCACATCCAGAGTCGGTGTTGAAATCAGAACGGGCAGTGGCCTTTCCAGGTTGTGAACTGTGCCCAGGAGGCACCCCGTTCGGTGCTGGAGCCTACAGCATCCTCTAATAGCTCAACAGAGAGGCCGGGGCTCAGCTCTCAGAGGCGCTGTCCCCGTCCCACTCCCCGTTCCACGGTACAGCTCGCTTAATTTTTACTGTTCTCCTCAATTTGTGGCCAATGATGCTGATCTTTCACATGCAGTGAGATATGTTTCTTACGATTTATCTCAGCAAAAGAAAAACACTGAATAATTAATGTGGGTGATCCAAGGCAGAACACTGGCTGGACGGTGGGGAGGGTGAAGTTCAGGAAGGCGCGGGGTGATCCCACAGGTGGGCCCCGATGCCACACTGGCCACAGCACCCTCCGCCCCTCTCAAGGGAACTGTTTTCCCTACCCATAAAACAAGCAGGTAGTTCTTCTGGTCCTAACATTCTTTCTTGGGGACTCCGCCTTCTAGTCTGACTCTTTTGATTGCCAGAGAAAACTGGGGCCCATACTAGTCAAGGTCATGGAGCTAAGGACGGCAGAGCGACCCCAGGTCAGCACTGGGCCACCTTCTCATCCAGCAAAGCTGTTACATGGGAAATATAAGCTCAGCCCTCTAGGATGCTTTGTTCCTCTTTCTGTCCCCCAAGTACAAACTGTGGAGGGAAGGAGCGGGGTGAGCGATGGGCTGCCATTCCCACCCCCCTCTCCAGGCAGCTGTAGTCCAGCTCCAGTGCTGTCTCTTTAAGAGAATAATCCCTGGCTGGGGATACCTGTTGCCATGGAGATGGCAGCCTGAATCCCGCAGTGGAGGGCTGCTGCGCCTGCCCCTCCTCGCTGGCTTTGGTGGGGGTGCGACGTGAACCCATCTAGACCCCATCTCCCAAGCTCACCATCGTTCCAGGTCCCTTCTTTTAGGTGACCCTTGAGTCCACTTTAATCCCACCACAAATAACTCAGGGCAATATTTCTGGGGCACCCAGGTTGGCAGGAGGGAGGGCACCAAGAGGCTTGGCCTCCTCGACCCGTCATGGGGTGGGACCCGCTTCCGATCTACATCCAGCTCAGACACCTGCCCGACCCCAGGTGGCCCCCTGGCGCTCTGGCCAGTGCAGTCAGGACTGTGCTGAGGGAGGCCGTCCCCTGGGCCTGCGGCCTTCCTGCAGGGAGGTGAGCGCACACTGGGGGACTAAGGGATGGGTGAGGAGCCCTGAACACAGTGACGGCTTGGCAGGTCCTCCCTGTCACCCTCCCATTGTGAGTTCTGAGTCAGAGCCGAGAAGTGCAGCTCGGGGGGCTAGGTGACGTGTTAAGGCCCGTCACCAGGAACTGGCACCGTCCGGGTTCCCATCCAGAGCTGCTGGCTCCAAAGCTGGAGCTTTCCCAGGTGTCCTGCTCCACCACTTGCTGGCACGGTGGCCTGTCACTGTAGGGCCACCTTCACTTTCCTCTCACCCGCATCCTGGGGTTGGAGGACCTGAATGGCCAGAGCAGCAGGGAGCAGGGCCCAGAACCCCAGCCCTGGGCGTGACCCTCACTCCTGAGTGCCAGTCCCCACAGTGTGTGTCTGGGCCTGGTGCTGGCAGACTGGCCTGGCTTTGGTGGTGAAGTGTAGCCAACAGGCCCTGGACTTGTCACCCAGTCTAGGCAGGGCCAGGGGGGCTGTCCTGGAGCCTCAAAGATCCATCACAACCCAGGAGCTCACGGATCTAGGGGAAGGTGGGAGGTGGCCGTGGAGGGACTCCAGCAGGAGCGTGGGAAGGGGCCACCTGCTACCTCAGGGTCAGTCACCTCCATACCCTCCTAGGTTAGTTCCCTCTGCCTGGCACGGTCCTCAGACACAGCTTCAAGACCCACCTGAGTGCCAGCCCTTGGTCCCAGGCAGATGGGAACCCTGCTTCCACCGCCAGCAATGACCCCGGGGTAGTGGTGGGG
>NW_026000221.1:21229018-21261637 GCF_001458135.2 Marmota marmota marmota
GTTTAGGGGTTTGGCCTGGTGCTGACTGGCTGTCTCTGAGACCTAGACAAGGCCCAGGCCTGTGTGAGATGGGGAGTCGTGCAGGGCCCCCAGAGACGCCCTGGGATGAGGGGAGGGATGAGTGTGCAGAACCCCACCACTACCCCGGGGTCATTGCTGGCGGTGGAAGCAGGGTTCCCATCTGCCTGGGACCAAGGGCTGGCACTCAGGTGGGTCTTGAAGCTGTGTCTGAGGACCGTGCCAGGCAGAGGGAACTAACCTAGGAGGGTATGGAGGTGACTGACCCTGAGGTAGCAGGTGGCCCCTTCCCCACCCGCCCAAACCTGCTTAAAACTCTCTGGTGGCTCCCCACTGCCCTCGGGAGAAAATCCAGGCTCCCTAGTGGCCCCCAGACCCTGGGGGAGCTGGCCTTCCTTTACAGCCTCACCCACCTCACACAGTCCGCTTGCCCCACACGCCTTCCATCAGTTACACCCACACACCACGCCCGGGCCTCTGCACATGCTGCCCCCTCTGCCTGGACACCTGTCCTCTAGGAGGCTGACGATCTCCTGCACTCCCCAAGTCTCAGTTTGGATGACAGGCTTCCAGGAAGACTTCCCCGAGCCCTCTGCCTGGGTTGGGGGCCATCTTCCTGGTCCCGTCTTGCATTAGCACAGGCCAGGTGGCACCGTGTCCCCGCTGCTCCCCCAGCCCAGGCCCTCACTCACGGGCAGACCTGGCTCACGGTGGCCTTCCTGTGCTACACAGAAGCACTGGGCAAGGAGCAGGAGTGAACGGATGCCAGGCCTGCTGGAGATGCCCCACTCGGTTTTCCTGGCGTGGGTGTGCACGTGTGGGCCTGTGCCTAGGGACAGGGAGGGCCACGCGGCACCATGGTTCCTCCAAACCAAAAAGCGGCTGAACAAAAGCACCAGACAACCCCCAAATTACTTCCCGTAGCTGAGGGCTCAACTGTGTGTGGCATCACTGAAAGCTAGCCAGAGAGGTGTCCTCAGAAGATCTGGCCACCAGGCAAGCTCTGGGCCCAACGAGTGACATGCCATCTAGCCAAACCCTCAGGATGACTCTGGAGGGCAGGTCCCAAGGTACAGGAAGGAACGCTCAAGTTCACAGAGCTTAAGCTGCCACCCTGGTCACACAGCAGGTGGTGGGGAGGTGGCCAGGTCCGTGGGCCTCCTTTGGTGCACCCTGTGAGCAGGGAAAACCTGAGGCAGGGGCAGGGATGGCTGTGTCCACTTCTGGGCCTGAGTGGGAGGGGCAGGTGGAGGCCCCTGGCCCCGCTCTCACAGCCCAGATAGGCTGAGAGACCATTCGAGGTCACACAGCGAGGGTGGGTGACAGAGTTTGTCACCACAAGGGGAAGAATTCAGGAGGAAGCCAGGAACAACAAAAAGGATCGTGCTGCCCGGGGTCAGGACCAAGTGCGGGGACCTCGAGACCTTTGGTGACAGGAAAGGCCAAGTGCTCCTCCCCAGGGGGCCCTTAGCAGTTGTTGCTGGCCTTCCCTGAGGCCCCGGCTTCCCTCCAAACCTGGGGTCCATCCAGGCAAGCACTATGCTGGGCAGAGTGACCCTGGGTGACCCCAGGACTGGCATCAGGTCCTGCCATAATGGTCCCTTGGAATCTCCAGGCTTGGGACTCAGGGAGCTAGAGCCTGGAGGGTGGGGAGGAGCCAGGAGGGGACCAGATACACAGATGCCCAGGATGGCCATTCACCGTATATTCCAGATGCCACACCGCAGCCTTGGCAGCCTCCGGTCAGGCTCTGCCTCATCACTGTCAGGAAGGGCCATGTGGTTCTGCAGCCCTCAGAGAAAAGCAGGCCTGGCTCTACTTGAACCGAGGTGGTCAAGGGTCAGCTTCAGGGCCTTCGGGACCACCGTCTCCTAGTCACCATCTGTCCTGGGAGGACAAGCCCCCTCCAATGGGGAGGCATCGCCCCTCGATCACAGTCCTGCTTCCTGCTCACCACAAGGGAAGCTGCTCTCTGGGATTCAGAGCTAAGGGTGGGTGGAGCCAGTCCCAAGGGCCAGGAAAGGCAGGAAGTGCCAACCCCAGCCTGGTCTGCCCATTGTCGCCAGGCACCTGGCTGCCAGCTGCCCCAGCCTGGCATGCACAGGCCGGGGGCTGCCTACTTACCGTGGCCGTCTGCTGCTGCGTCGCTTGGGCTGCAAACCTGGCCACGTGGTTGACGATGGGAGAGAAATTGGTGGGACCATAGAAGCGGATGTGGGGCAGGCAGGCCGAGTACGCCTGGGCGATGCCATCCACGCCTGCTTCAGAGAGGGTCGGGTCAGCCGATGCCCTGCCTGCAGCCGCTGCTCATGGGGCCCGTTCTGTTCTCACCTACAATGTCCCTGTGTGGCCAGTGTGGGCCCCTGAGACGCTCCTGAGGTCAGGGCCAGGGGTACAGAGCAAGGGTGGAGTCAGGCCGTGTTTGAATCCTGCTGTGGGGCCTGGGCGAGCTGTCCACGCTGCCTGAGCCTGTGCCTGGCCTCCCAATGGGACAGATAAGGTGAAGCCACCTGGAGGTCCATTCTGGACCCTGTTTGGCAGCTGCTCGAGGGAGCAGGGACAGGGTTGTCTGCATGGCCCTGCACACAGTAGGTGCTCTGGAAACAGCTGCTGTTATCCCACCACCCTGTGCTCTTGCCCAGAGCCTCTGACCAGGGATGCAGTGGGCCAACGTGAACCTGGACGAATGCCTCTGGAGACCCACCCCCAGGCCAGTCAGCCCCCAGCAGGAGCCCAGGGCCACACTCCTGGCCAACGCATGCCCGTGGTTTCTGAGACAAGAGTTGGTGACTAGATGGGTGGCCCTTCTGGGTACAAAGCTGGACTGGCTTTGGGGACACCCAGGGAGGGTAGATGCTCTGCCCGAACTGAATGCTAGGCCAGATCTCATGATGGTGAGGGCCACCACCTTCTCTCCAGTCCCTGTCTTCCTTTCATGGATTCCAGAACTGTCCCTGGGAAGCTCAGAACACCTCGCGGGCCTGGGTGGTAAGTGCAGATTCTGCCCTCGCTGACTCACCCTCGGCTCCACTTAGTCCTGGGGGCCTGAGAGCAGGCGGGGCCTCCCAGCAGGGCAGGAGGGAGGAGGAGGGCGAGCAGAGGTCAGCAGACCCCTCGCCCCCTCCTGCTCTACACAGCTCCCTGCCACTGACCGTCCAGGGAAGTGAATCAAGGGGGCAAAAGCCCAGAGAGGTGCAGCGACCTCCCCAAGACCCCCAGCAGGAAAGGACAGCGGCGGACTCAACCCGTGACTACCTGGCTCCAAACCAGTTCTTCCGGGCCTGTCACTTCTAGCAACGTGATGGGGCAGGGATAGAAGAAAGGGACGGAGACTGGCTCCCTGCTGCCTCCCCCTGCCGAGGGGTGCAATGGCTGCGGCAGGGCAGGTGGGTTCACACTCACCTGAGCAGAAGGGGTTGGTGGGGTTGAAGTTGATGGCGAACTCGTGGGAGACCTGCAAGACAGAGCACGCTGAGCAGGCCCGCCCGGCCCAGCTCCTCCAGGGTCAAGGCTACTGACCCGGCCCTCACATCAGCCTCTACCTCCACCGCAGGCCTGGCCCGCAGGGGCCACCCCCGTCACTCCACAGGGACAGCTGAGACCTTCCACGTGACCCCAACCCCTTCTGAGGCCCAGGCTGCCTGTGCACCCACTCTGCTGAGTATCACTGACCCCGAATAGGACAGCGGTACCCCTGAGGGCAGTGGGGTGGAGGCACTCTGGGAATGCCCCTTCATCACCGCTGCCACATGGGTGACATAATTAGAGTGCCACTTGAAGGTTTCTCTGAATGTCAGCAGTAAGCCAAGTGCTTGGGCTCCTGCCAGTGAGCCAACTGGGACTGGCCGACAAGTGCTCAGAGTGGCCCTGGGGACCAGGCAGTGTGACGGGGCTGGAGGAAGGTGGGGACTCCCAACTGGTGGTTCTCCCAGGGACTGGTCTGTTGTCTCTGTCACCAGTCCCAGTACCCCCAGCCTGGGTGGACCATCCAAAGCTGATCTCACACACTCCAGAGCCAACCCCTGTGTTTGCTTAGACCATTGGGTCAGGTCTCAGACCCATTCTGTTCAAGAACTGCACACCTACTGTATGCCAGGGCTGGGACACCATGGGAGAGAACCAAGTGCCTCACTGCCCCCTCAGGTAGCCTACTGGGTGCTGAGAGGAGAGCTGTCAGGCAAGGGCTCCCAGGGAGCAGACCCTCCAACTTAAGAAGCAGCAGAGGGAATCTGGGTGAGGTAAGGCCATGTGCAAAGGCCCTGAGGTAGGAAGGAAGGTTCACATGGCAGAGGCAAGGTAAGTTAGGAAAGAGAGAGGCCAAGGTGGCCAGGCCTGGCAGCCAAGAGGGAGGCGTATCTGCCCTTTCCTAGCCCCATTCCAGTGTCTCTCTTGCCACTGCCCGACACTGGCCTGGCTAAGCCCCAGCCTCCCTAGAGTCACCCCGTGACATTTCCAAGAAGGCTTTTGCTCAAGAAAACAGCTCATTCAGCCGAGTTCTCTGAAAGCTGGCTGTTGTCCTAGCAACAGGCTCGTGCTGGGCCTGGTGTGCAGCCTGCCCTGCCCCCCCCCCACCCCCAGCAGCATCATGTGGGTCCCACAGGGTCCCACCTCACACTGGGCAGGGCCAGGAAAGCCACCTCTCCTGCTCTGGCCCCCAGCCACTCCCTGAGGGTCTGGTAAAAACCGTCCTGGGGACAGAGGACAGGAAACAACAGCTCATTCTGGAAACAGGATAAGGCACACCAGGGCAGACAAGAGGGGGCACCGGCAGACAGATGCATGGATGCAGGGGCCCTCTGCGCCTGTCCCCGAGAGGCTGCTCTTCTGGAGACCGTGGGTTCCGGGAATGTTCTGGAAGATCCATCTGCCCCCTGGGAACCCAGGCCCCTGCGGAGAAGGTGACCTGGGGCAAAGTCACATTAAGGCTCTGAGCCTTGGGTGTTCCCCGGTAAAAAGGGACAGTGTCTCACTGGAGAGCCCTCCTCATTGGCTTTGCCCTCTGGCCACCAAACACCCTTGTCCCCAGTCCTGTGAGGCAGTGAGGACCTGCCCCTGGCCACGCCCAGGGACCCTCTGTTCTCCTGCACCTCTCTCCTGGCTCCCTCCCAGCCCTGCACCTGCTGCTCCCTGGCCAGCCCAGCGGCTGCACTCCTGGGCCTTGGTGCCCTGCCCCGCCAGGTGTCCCCACCAGGATGCCCCTCTCTGCGGTCAGGGAAGCGGCTTCCTCCAGCCTCCCCTCACCAGCCTGCAGGTACCTCGGAATCGCTGGCCACTGCCTCCTCCGTGACCAGATGGGGAGTGACAGGCTGGCGAGCCCCATTGGCTTTCGGTAAGAATTAAATGAAGCTGACACAGCTGGGCTGTGTCCAGAACGTTCCAAGGCCTCGTTTTCTTCCAGTTCTAGAGTGAATACAGAGGCGCCTCCCATGGAGCTGCCCTCCTCATTATATTTTGAGGCAGGGTCTCACTAAGTGGCTGGCCTTGAACCTGTGACCCTCCTGCCTCAGCCTCCTAAGTAGCCGAGATGACTACTCCTGTCCTCAATGCCTTGGGCCCTCCCAAGGGCCTTCGCCGTCCTGAGTGTGCTCCCAGCCAGCACCCCTGTCCCCCTGCCCAGCACCCATGTCCTCCTGCCCAGCACCTCATTCCCTGCCCAGCACCCCACCCCCTACCATTCCTGCCTCCTCTTGGCTTGGACTCGCCTCCTCCAGGGGCCTTCCCACGCCCAGGCTGGCCTGGGGCCCTCCTCTGGGCACCCGCAGCCCATGCTGCCCCATCTCACACCCATGACGCTGCCTGTCGTTAGGGTTCCCAGATGGAACACAGGAGCCCAGGGACGCAGGAATTCCAGATAGACGGGAATGTTCTGGTGTAAGTGTGTCCCGCACAACGTCCAGCGCCACTTACACCCAGAAAGGCACTGTCGTTCCAAAAAGCTCCCACCTAACTGGGTGTCCAGTGTCTATGTGCTGAACCTGGCCACCCCATTTCCCTACTGGACATGGGCTTCAGGAAGCAGAGGCCACACGCACTGGCCCCCGTCATGGCCTCTATCAGCCTGAGGGTCAGGCCTGAGAAAGGCACGTGGCCTGGGGTGATGTCTGCGAGGCAGGGCCACTGGTCCCCGCCCAGGGCTTCCCAAGCAGACCCCAGAGAGGCCCACGGCCCCACTGGGCCAGGGGACGCCAGGCCAGCTTCACTTACCTTCCAGTCTGGGGGCAGCTGGGCTCCGAATCCCAGAGCCGGGAACATCTTGTCACTAATCAGAGAGAGGAGAGGACAGACTGAGGACACGGGCGAGGACAGCAGCTCCGCCCGCCTGCCCTCCCCGGACCCCCGACCCAGGGTGCCACCCTGCCCTCCCTTCTCCAGGGGTAGAGAGCTGCACCGCCACCCCCAGCCGCCACCATGAGCAGGTGGCCTCGGCTTCCTGGGCTGTGCCTGTGGCCAACGCGCCCACAACAGCACGTCCAACCCCGGAGCCCAGGTGCAGCTTCTAGGTCCTCGAACCAAGACCCCAGGAGCCACACAGCCGACGTCACGCGGGGGCGGAACACGCCGGCCCCAGGCCTGACCTGCTCATGGCTGGGGAAGAGGCTCCCCAACCAGAGCCCTGATGGGCCACTCTGGGCCTTTTGTCACCTACCTGTCCCTCACCTCCCCAGCCCTGGCCACTGGTTCCTCAGACACACAGAGGGCTTTCTCCTGCCAGTGTCAGGGTGCTGTGCCCCCCGCTGAGTCACCTTTCCCCGTCTATTCCCCCAGCCAACTCCTACTCACCCTTCAAGGCCCAATTAAATGGTCCCCTCTCTGTGGGCTTCCCTGACCCCCCACAATGCCTGTCCCTTGTGCTCCCAGAGCTTCTGCCCCGCATGGTGACCTAGACTCAGAATCCAGTGACTTCTCTCTTCCTCTTCTGAACTCCCTGGGGCAGGGGCGCGTCTCATTGGGTCATTCAGTGGACATATTAGGGTCCTCCAGTTGCCTGGTGGAGCGGGGGGCTGGGACAGAAGCAGGGACAGAGAGGGGACCACTGAAACAAGCCAGGCAGGAGGCAAAGGGCTCAACCCCAGGTCCAGAGCTCGCGGGGCCCTGTCAAGTCTGAATGCCCGGGAGGCGGCTCGAGCAGAGGCTGAGTGGTCAGGTGACAGCCGGTGCCCACCTGGCCATGCAGGCGGGGCTTCGCCTCCCTGGCTCTGCGTGCTGCACCTCTCTTCATGTGGCCTGGAGTCACAGCCACCCCTCAGGCCCTGAACCCCTGGTCTCGGGTGCTCTCTCTCGGAGGCCAAGCGCCTCGGGATTCCTGAGCCCATGACCCCTGAACCTCCCTCTGCTGCTTCCAGGGAGCCAGCCTCCTGGCCACTCTGTGACCTGGAGCTCCCAGTCAGTACCACTGGTGACAATGATGCCCCGCCTGTTGGTGGCCACACCTGCCAAACCCGCCACACAGCATTCCTTTGCTGACTTTCTACTGGGGACCCAGAGGTCCCCATGGAGCATGACGGTGGGAAGAGGGCCCACACGTGCCAGCTGCCCTGCGGGAGTTTCCGGCAGGAACCAGCCCAAGGGGCCAGCATATGTCAGGCCCAGGACCGGGAACGGCCGGATCCAGTGGCCCTGAGCGTGGGCATTTGGACAGAGCCTCAGCTCAGCCCTGACGGAGAGGCTGCGGCGGTGGAGACAAGTTCATGTCCATTCCAACTCGATTCCCGACTGGCCCTGCGTGCTGGGTGCAGGAGGTTCCCAGCTGGGCAGGTGAGAGCGTGCGATCGGCCATCAGTTAGCAACATCTGCCCGGGTACAGGAAGGGAGTACCCACGGCGTGCCCCGCGCTGGGCATTCCTGGCTCTGCCGACCTCTGGTCCCTCCCGGCTGTGGAAGCTGAGTTTCCAGGTTGGCTGGAAGCCCAGCTGGCCTTCAGAGGCCCTCTCCAAGCTCACCTGTCATAGTCCTGAATGATCTGCCCCACTGCCCAGATGGCCGACAGGTACTCGTTGGTGCCCAGAGGGTTGATATAGTGCAAAGAAGAAGGGTCCAGGGGATTCCCATTGGAGGCTGTGAAGTCTATCCCAACCTGCAGAGTTGGAAGGAAGGCCACCCCGTGTGACCACTGACCCACCTCCCTTTCCCACCCCAGGGAGTAGCAGAGGCTGATGGGACATGGACAGCCACTCCTTTCCCTGCCCTGCTCCCCCATAAAGTGGTCTGAAACCAAGAAACTGGGTGATGGTATCACTTCTCTGCTCTAATGCCATCCATGGCTCCCTATTGCCCAAGCATAAAGTCCACTGCCCAGATGTGACACAGGTTAACTCACCCCCCAGACTTCTTTCCCTCCTCACTGTCCCCTCCTGCCACTCAGAGGCCAGTCTGACTCCCAATCCAGGCCACTCTGCCTTGCCTCCCAGATGACCAAGGGGCCCAGGCCTGGGGCTGTCGGGCAGTGCAGTAGCTGTCTCCACAGTCCCTGAGCCCTTGAGCACCCTGGCCCCGGTCTGGGAATCCTGCACAGGGAAGGTGCTCAATGGGAACTTGGGGCTGAGGGTGGACAGGAACCCGGGCTCTCGCTGCTCTCTCAGCCTCCAGAAGACCCCAGCCCAGCTCCTGGAGGGGTAGAGGACAGTGGTCAAGAACAGCCCTTGCTCAGCCAGGAAGGAACGAGAGCAGGAAGCCGGGAGGGGGCCCCTGGGAACTCAGCCACGGTGTGGAGAGAAGGGCCACCTGCACCCTCTCCCTGTGGGGGCTCAGCTCCCTGAGGCCAGGGTGGCTGTGTTAGCCCTCAAGGGACCCCTGCAGTGGTACAGCCAAGATCCTGGCATGAAGGAGGCGCTCAGCAGGCATTCGTCAGGTGAACCCACTCACCTAGGAGGGCAGGGAGGAGGCCCGGCCTCTCTGCAGAGGACAGGGCAGAGGAGGCTGGGGGAGTTAGGGGCCAGCAAGGCCAGTTCCCTAACTTCAAGCAATCCCCATGCCCTCCAGCCACTGGCTCTAGAGTGGTGGGGGACAGCGGGGGGCAGCAAGGAGGTGGACAGAGCCTGGTGCCCAGCAGGTCCCAGCTCTGGGCCTGGGCTGTGGAGCATGAGCCAAGCCACTCGGCCCAGAGTCTGTGGGGCGTGACCCAGGCCCGGCCGAGTGGCACTTCACTGTGTGGATAAACAGTTATTGAACGGCTGCTCTGCGCCAGGCACTGGGTGACATGCTGCAACTGGAAAGGACACATGTCCCACATGCCTGCTATGGCAGGTGGCACAAACAGGACAAGGAAAAAATGCCCAAGATAACTTCAGAGAGGGCAAGAGCCCTGGAGAAGATAAGCCAGGGAGGTGTGACGGAGGAAGAGAGCACCTCCCTGGGGAGGTGGCAGTGCAGAGCCCTGGAAGAGCAGAGCTCGGTGTCCGTCCGGGTGGACGGACAGGAAGAGTGGCTGCAGAGGGGGAAGGGCAGGAGGGAGCAGGGGAGGCGCTGGGCCATCGAGGGGAGGCTCCGTGGCCCATGGGGAGGGACTGGCTTCTTTTCTCTCAGTTGTGCCCTGAGCTAAGCCCCAACTCAGCCCCTACACCAGGTAAACCACCTGTGCCCTCCCTACTGGGGCCCATCCCACCTCTTGCCCCAGGGAAGTCCTTCCTGAAGTTTATCCCAAGTCCCTCCTGCTGCAGTAAACCCTCAGGGAAGACCACCACTGGGGCGGGGTGCGCGGAGGAGTCGGGAGCCTTACCGTGAACATGAGCTGGCAGCCCCCCAGGATGTAGTCCAGGAAGGAATAGTCTCGGTGTATCTGGAAGGATCAGGGGAGTCAGTGGGTCCCCGGGATTTAGACGTGAACGTCTCGGGGAGTTGGGGCTTCATGTCCTGAAACTTTGATGGGGACAAGGAGGCCATCGAAGCAGGTGGGTTGGATCTGACTACTACCAAGCCAGGACCTCTGGATGCCAGGGCCTTCAGAGCAGCGGTTCTCTCGGTGGATGGGGGGCCCTTGGGGGCAGGACCCAGGGCCCAGTGTCAACCACAGCTGCCGACTGCTCCACAGGGCGAGCCTCCACTCATTGGCATTTGAGTCTTGACCTCCTTCGGCCCTCGCTGCCTCCCTTGCTAACTAAGAGCGAGAACAGGGCTCTCGGCCACAGCTGCCTCTGCAAGTCACTGCAGCTGCTAAGCCACTGTCCGGCTGGCCCACGGTGTCCCCTGCCACCCAGAGACTCGGGAGGCAGGGGTGGGAGGATCCCAAAGTTTGAGGCCAGCCACAGCAACTTAGCAAAACCCTGTCTCAAAATAAATAAAAAGGGCTGGGGACATGCCTCCGTGGTAGAGCACCCCTGGGTTCACTCTCCAGTACCCCAAAACAAACCAAAAATAAAACCCCAAAACTCAAAACTCTGTATTTTGATGACCTTTCCCTCCTTTGGGCAAATACGGGCCTTTCAGCTTTGGTGGAGTGACAAGGGTCTCTTCAAAATAAATGGATTCCAGTGAATTCTGAAGTAGAGGAGGGGATAAGGGCTGATGGGAGGCAGGAGTAAGGGAAGAGGATGTGGCCGACGGACGTTTCGGGGATAAGGGCCTAAACCGTGCTGACGGTTGACAAGGCGCTTTTCCACTGCGGTATCACGGAAGGGTCACGTGACCCCAGCCTCCCGATGAGGAGACCGAGGCCAAGGGCCTGGGATCCAAGCTACAGACAGCAGCCCAGACTCGCCTTCAACCTCAGGCCTGCGTCCAGGCTCTCCCTGGGCCCCAGGCTGCCCTCCTTGATGTCCTACCCTGTGGCCACCAGGGGACAGCATGCCTTGTCCCACAGCCCCGGCCCTAAATGCCCAACGTGTCCTGAGTGAGTACTGAGCTGGGGCCGTGGGGGCTCCCTATACCCCCCAAGCTAGGAGCAGCCGCAGAAGGGCACCTCAGCCTGCCTCAGCCTCCACGCGGGAAGGTGATAGGAGACGGATCCTCTCCTTGCTACAGATGAGGAGACTGAGGCTCGGTTTAGGTCACACAGCCAGGATGTGACCCAGGTGGGATCTCCAGCCAGGCCTCGCCGGCGGCAGACCCAGAGCCCGGACGGCCTACTGGGGCTGTGCCCTCTGAGCTGGTGGCCCTGGCTGGCTCACTCCTGCCCACCCACGGCTCACCTTGCAGGAACGCAGGACAATGACGCCCGAGTTTTTGTAGCCCTTCTTCTTCCTCTGCTTCTTGGGGTTGATGCACTCCAGCTCCAGCTGCACCAGAGCAGGAGGTCAGTGGGCTCCTAGGGGACGGGTCCTCCCCAGGGCGCCCTCCAGTCTCAACAGAGGGGCAGCAGCCCGGACGGCTGCACCAGAAGTGGCAAGAGGGTTGAGAGGAGGGACTGGCCTCAGGGGACCAGGCCTCAGGGGACCAGGGGACGGTGCCTTGGTGCTCACTGGGGCAAGGCATCTCGCTTCCCCCCCACCCAAACCCTCTCTCCCAGGGACGGACAGAGAAACCGAGGCTCAGGGAGACTGTGCAAGGTCTAGCTCAGCTGGAAACGATGGGGAGTGTGAGCCCGGGATGCCCGATTCAAACTCCAAGCCCCTCCCCTGGCCCCTGCTGTCTCAGGGTCCTGGCTCATGCACCCAGCTCACCGGGACACCGTCGCGAGCCATGCACATCTGGGACACTGACGTCTGGAACTCGCCAATGAAGTCGTGGCCCCCGTCATTGTCATAGTCGTAGCACATGACCTGGATGGGTCCACACAGTCACCCTAGAGCTGTCCCCAAGCGGTGCCCTCGATCCCCTTTCAGATCCCAAGCAAAACCCGGGTCTTCTGTGGGTAGTCCCTCCCCCAGCCTCTGCCCGGCTGGCTGCAGGAAGTCCTGGGCCGCCTCCTACAGGAAGCCCACGTGGCTGCTGGGCGAAGGAGAAAGGGTGCCCACCCAGGAACGGAGGGTGTGGCCTGGGGCCCTCTCTAGCCTGAGCACAGGGACCCCCACTTTAAGTGACCACACTGACTTAGCTTCGTGCCACTGAGGAGGAAGGCGGGATGCGTGTGCCCATTCTGCTGCTGGATGAGGAGAGGCCCTGAGAGGGAAGCTCGTGGCCCAAGTCTCACCACAGCAGCGGCAGCTGCAGGACTAGAACCCGCATCTCCTGGAAGCCCATCTAGGGATCCCTGCCTGGCCCAGCTGTCACCCGACCCGCCTGCTTACACCCCTGCCCCTCAGGACTGGGGACTTTTGGTGACTGGTGACCACTGTCCTCCCCAGGTGACCACACATGTGCTACAGTTCACGGATTCTGAGATGTTTCCACCCCTGTAACCCCAGCTCTGCAGCCTCCTGGAGGGGTGCAGCAGTTTTAGAGGAGAGGCTCATGCAGGTGGGGATCCTGCGCAGGTCCCCAGAGGCCAGGCAGACAGGGGACAAGGACTCAGGGCTCCAAGCTCCCATCCTTCCTCCCCCGAGATGGGGTTCTTTCCATCTTAGGAAGAGGCTCCCGGGATCGCAGGGTAGACCAGGAGGCTCAAGCGGGCAGCGGGGGAGCAGGGCCCCCAGAGGCCCCCTCACCTGGATGGGCTTCTCCATGTCCCCATCACACAGGGACACCAGTGGCACGGTGAATGGCTTCCACACGGGGTCCAGTGTGTACTTGATCACCTGTGGGGGGAACAGCTCTGGGTCAGGCTGGCCGGGGAGGACGGCAAGTCAGGATGGGGACATCCACAGGCGCACTTCTGGGGAAGGAGGGGAGCATCGGAGGGTCTCCCAGGGCAACTGCATGGCCAGGATGGCACAGCCCCACCCTGAGCTGTTGGAGGTGGCTGGAGGGCAGACCCACTGTGACCCCCAGGCCCCGGGCACCCACCTCAGTCCTGTGCACCAACATCCATTTGCCATCGTCCCCGGGCTTGTAGAATTCCAGGAACGGGTCCGACTTCCCAAAGAGGTCCTGGGAGAGCAGAGGGATGTGGGCGAAGGGGCACAGATCTCCCAGCTGGGTCCCCAACGCCCCAGTCCCCTCTACCCTCAGCCTCTGCAAGTCTCAGCTGGAGACCTGGGCAGCTGGAGCCCGCCCGGCAAAAACATGCCATCACAGGGTGGTCGCAGCCATGCTTGAGCCCCGAGCCCCTGAGTCCCCGAGCCCCGAGCCCTTAAGTCCCTGAGCCCCGAGTCCCAGAGCCTGCAGGGGCTGCAGCCACAGCACCTGCAGCAGGGCGGGGCTGCAGGAGGGCACCCGCTCCAGCACAGGGCCAGGCACCCGCAGGAGGTGACATTTCTTTTAGTGAGCATCTGAAAACCTAGAGCTATCCGGCTTGTGGTGCTGGAGGGATGTGATGGCCTTTAAAACTTAACGTATTAAGTTGAAGAAAAGCAGCACTCTGAAGAGGACACAGATGAAGAGGACAAACACTAAAACTGATGAGACTCTTTGTGAGACAATAGTGTCAAGGAGACAAGTAGAGAAGGAAAGGGCAGGCAATCAAAGGCCACTGCCCGAGAAGGTACGTGGAAGCACAGGTTTGATGTAAGGAGGGAGCCGTGAGTGTTCAAGGAAGTGTCCCAGGCAGAGGAAAGAGCAAGAGTCAAGGTCCTGAGGCAGCAGGGTATGGTGGCGCATGCTCTAATCCCAGCAGCTCAGGAGGCTGAGGCAGGAGGATTGCAAGCTCAAAGCCAGCCTCAGCAACTTGGTCAGACTCTGTCTCAAAATAAAAAAATACAAAGGGCTGGGAATGTGGCTCAGTGGTTAAGCGCTCCTGGATTCAATCCCTGGTACACCCCTCCCCAAATAAAAAGGTCCTGGGACAGGAGTATGCCTGGTTTAATCTGGGGACAGTGGCTGGGAATATGTAGCTCAGGATGTAGCACATGTGATCCCCAGCACTGCCAAACGAATAAACACATCTGGGATGGCAAGGAGGCTGGTTTGGTTGGAAGGTAGAGGAAGAGGTGGGGTCAGAGTCGGGGCACTTGGGGGAACATCAGGTAGGGGCCCCACAGGGCACTGAGGGCCCTGTGAGATGGGGTGCTGCACAAGTGGGATCCCACTGTGTCCTGAACGCCCCAGGTGATGGGAAGCTCCCTCTCTCACAGGTGGGGAGGTCTTAATCTGGAGTGGTCAGTGGGGGCCTATACAAGGCCCGTCCCCAGGGGACAATGTAGGTGATGGCCAGAGAGGCCAGGCGACACAACCGCAGGCCAGGGTGGGGACCCTGCTCCTGCTGGAAACCCCTTCTGCCTGCCTCACCTTCTTGTCCAGCTTCCTGCCCGCCAGGCTCAGCGTGATGACCCGGTTGTCCGACAGCTCCTGGGCTGCGATCTGCAAGATCAAGGTCAGGGCCGTGAGGGGAGGGTCTGCTCCTCCCACCCCCCACCTGCCAGGCACAGTGGGTATGGGGGGGGTGGAGTGAGAGGGGTGGGGCCAGGTGACCTCCGACAAGTTTCTTGTCTTCCCCAAGCCAGTTTCTGTCATCCTGAATGAGGAATCAGAAAGTGGCTTCATGTGGCTCAGGGGAGGGGACCTGGGTGAAGCAGTGATTAGACTTGAGCTGAGGGAGAGGTTCTGGGCCAGGGAGCAGCAGGACATGGCCCCCCTGCAGCCCCAGAGAGCCCAGAACACCCAGGGTCAGCAACTACAGCAACCTCATGTGCCATCAGGGACGGAGCAGGGCCACCAGAGTTCCCTCAGCTCCCATGGTCATCTACCTCCGAGCCGTCCCCAACCACCCACCATGATCCTTGGACCCCAGCCCAGCCAGGGCTGGACCAGCTGGGAACAGGAAGCTGGTGTGGAAGCCTGAGATGGAGCCATGGTGACCACTGATATCTGGGGGCTGGGCGGGGCACTCCAGGCGACAGGAAGAGAGCAGATGGGAGTCTGTGGAGCGCCCAGGGTGTGCGGTCAATTCAGCTTGCCTGGCCCGGGCATTCGCGGGAAGAGGCAAAGAGTCGCCGGGGTGGGGCTGCAAGGCTCGGGCAGCGGGGTCCCTCAGCTTTGAAGGAAGGAGCCACCTGGGGTGGAAGCACCGGTGCACGGCGCCCCTCCTGCACCAGCCCCATGGAACACAGGGACAATCTGGCTAGTGGGGCTGCCCAGGGGACTTCCTCTTGGGTCTCTTTTCCCTCATCCGCTAACGCGGGTTGCCCTGCCCTCTGGGGCTGCGCGCTCATCCCTGAGAAGGGGCTGCGCACGGGATATCCTTGCGCATGGCACCGCAGGGGAGGCAAGGAGCACCGCTGAAAACCAGAGCCCCCAACTGTGCCCCCAGGGAGGCCGGTGGCAGGGACCCGTGGGGAGGGGGCTGGGAGGGAGCTGGAGCCGCCAGGGAGGAGAAGGAGGCCCCGCCCCAGCCGCCTTGGGGGCCTTCTGACAGCGGCCCCCAGCGCATCGTTTGTGGCCGCCTGGAGCCCGTTGCTAAGAAACCTGTTGCTAAGTTGTAAGTTGGGCCTTTTTACTCCAAACAAAGCTGGTGATTATCTGCCGGAGAAGCGGCCCATTGATGGGGGAGGGCAGCAGCGGGGCGGTGGCGGGTGTGGGGACGTGGAGAGCCGAGGGGGCTGGTACCGTGATCAGGCCCTTCCCCGCGGGCTTGTCGTTCATCAGCAGCAGAGGCCGGGTGATCTTCTTGCTGGAGACGATCTGGTGACAGAGAGAGGCTTTCAGGGAGGTGGGCCACGGGGACAAACCCTCCACAGGCGCCTTCAGCTGGCCGCCTCCTGCCAGGGCTGCCAAACCTTCACCGGCAGAGTCTGACCCTGGGAGGCTGACGGCCACCACTGCCAGCCAATGAGAGCAGCCAGGACGCGAGACACTGGCCAGAGGCCCGGTGGCTTGGGGGTGGCCTCCTGCAGCCTGGCTCCACTCTCCTGGCTCACCCCAGGGAAGGTCCTCAGGGCTCCTGCTCTAGAGACCACCGCAGGGAGTCGTCCCCCAAGTCCTGGGAGGGCCTCCTCTGGGCAAGCCTGCAGGGGAGGCGGCCCCCGGTCTCTGTATGTGTTTTCCTTGCTAACAACAGTCGTGGGGTTCAATCATAGAGAAAGGTAAAGTGAAGCACATCAGGAAGTTCCCTTCCTGTCCCCTTCGTCACCACCTGCCTCAGGAGCCTCCGCCCTGGTTTCCTGGGTAAAGGCTGTGTCTTCACGCAGGTCTGAGGACACACCAGTACAGGCTGCTCCTGTCCCCTCCCAGGTCCACTCCCCACCCTTCTCTGCCTGCTCTGGGCCCCATGCACTGTGTCACCTGGCTCTCTGTCCTTTAGCTTTTGGGGGTTCAGCTGTGGCCACGTGGGACCCACAGTGCGACAGCAGTTGGTGGCACTGCGATTGGCTGTCCCTTCAGATGGGAGCTCTCCTGCCTGGCACCAAGCCCACCCGCTGTACCCCCGCTCTGGTGCCTGCTGGCTCCCCCGGTGGTCTGCACCTGCACTTGGGGAGGCAGGGAGAGCAGGTGCCGGGAGAGACTGCCCGAGGGGCTACTTCAGGGAAGCTGGTGGCATCTTGGGGGCTGCCCAGCTCACCGTGCCCAGGCTGCAGGAGAACTGGCCCAGGAAGTCATGCTCCTCCAGCTGCGTGCTGGACCTGTCCTGGTCAAACAGGGCAAACTTGAGCTTCTGCACCTCCTCAAAGTGGTAGTCGAGGACAAACTTCTTGGAGAACGCAGGGTTGAGGTTGTTGACCGCCGTTTCCGTCCTGTCATACTGGCAGAGGGGCAGGGCAGTGGAAGTCAGATTCAGGGCGGCTGGCTTGCCCCTCTCGGGATGCCAGAAAGCACTCTGCCAATCACCCAGCTCCGACTCAGGGCCAGGCTGGAGCAGTCACTACCCCAGCTCATAGATGAGAACACAGGAGCACAGAGAGGTGAAGTGACTTACTCAAGGTTGAACAGCCAGCAGGGCCAAGGCCAAAATTCAAAACTTGGATCTGCCTCTACTACCCACACTCTTAACCCTTCAGCCCTAGCTCCATTCCCAGGTACCAGGGTAAGAGCTTGGGCCCTGACCCTGCTGCATGAGTGACAGAGGGCAAGTCCCCCTCTACATCTGGGGGACTGGAGTCTCTGTAGTTCTTAAACTTTTTACCTTGGAAGAGGCGGGGCAGTTGAGAGGAAACAGAAAGAAGGAAGTGGGGGGCCTTGGGGAGAGGTGGGTCACAGAATCCACACCTGGGGACAGATGTTTGCATCTCCTGCCCCCACATGGAGACTGAGTCCAGGGCCACTCTTTTCATTTTGAGACAGTGTCTCCGAAGTGGCCTAGGCTGGCCTCACACTTAGGATTCTCCTCCTCAGTCCCCTGAGTCCCTGGGATACAGGTGGGCGCCACCACGCGGGGCTCAGTGCGTTTCTGGTTCCGAGTCCTGGAATCCTGCCCCAGCAGCCCCGCTGGACACGGAAGCCCCGCCAGGACTGTTCGCCTCCCTGTGGGCGGTGGTGACTCTGAAACAGGAACCGCCTCCTGGCATCTGAACAAGGACGCCCCAAACCACGGAGTCTGGGTGACGTCTATTTTGGGGCCCGGGCTCTGTTGATTTTCCTCCCACCCAGTCTGTTTCTTCTAAGGCTTGAGTAGCAGCCACACAAGAGGTCTTGGCCTTGGGCTATTTTTAGCCAGGGTGGCCCGACTGGGTGGGAATGGAGGTCACTGAGAATGCCTGAGTAGGGGGCACCCCTCCCTGAGGGGCACGTGGGGCACCAGAGGTCTGGCACTGCGCATTGCACATACCTGCCACAGGCCTGGGCCACCCCTGGAGATCTGGGATGACCCCACATCCCATTGCCCACTTCCTGCTGCACCCCCAACAGACTGGGTGACACAGAAAAATCGCCACCCTCCAGGTCCTATTTCCCCTCTGCAAACAACAGAGGGCAACAAACCAAGCACCTTTTTTTTTTTTTAAATCACAAGCAGCAGCCAACATCTGCTGGAGGCCTTTGGAAACCATAGTTTTTTTCATTTAGTGGCTTACCATGACCCAGTGAAATATTTACTTAAAAAGGAGGCTGAGGCAGGAGGATTGTAAGTTCAGGGCCAGCCTCTGCAACTTTAGGAGTCCTTAAGCAACTTAAAGGGACTTTGTCTCAAAATAAGAAATAAAAAAGGCCTGGAGATGTGTAGCTCAGTGGTGAAATGCCCCTGGGTTCAATCCCAGGTACCAAAAAACAAGCACGATGCACATGTAGTCTGAAAAATAGACATGCATACAAAACTCTCTGGCTACCAAACCAACAGGTGGGTGGGGCCTAACCATTGAGACTGTCTTTAGGTTTCAATTAATTTTGCAAATTGGCCACTAGGAATGTAGTTCCCTTTAGGAAGAGGAAACAAAACAAGTTTCGACACCTGAAAGCCGGAGGTTGCGGAGTCTCCACCGCCTTCTCAGGGCTGCTCCCCTCCCCAGGCCTCAGGCCCAGGCTCCAGCTCACCAGTCCTGGCCTAGGACACCAGCCGGCTTCCCAGCTTCCCTCCCCCACAGCAGGCACCAGAAAATGAAACCCCCATCCCACAGAGGAGACAGGCTCAGAAAGGGAGAGCCCCTTATTGGGGCCACACAGCAGAGAACAGCATCGCTGAGCCTGGAACCAACTCTAGGGCCCAAAGCCCGAGCGCTGTGTGCTCACTTAGAGATAAGGGGAGGGTGAGTTAAAGGTAGAAGGAGGGCTGGGGATGTGGCTCAAGCGGTAGCGCGCTCGCCTGGCATGCGTGCGGCCCGGGTTCGATCCTCAGCACCACATACAAACCAAGATGTTGTGTCCGCTGAAAACTAAAAAATAAATATTAAAAAGAATAATAGTAATAAAGGTGGAAGGAAGGGAGCATTTTGTAAAACTATAAAATTTCTAACTAAGTTACAACCATTTAAATGTTACAATAGAAAACAATGAATATAAAATCATAATTGTGCATTTATGGATTATGGTAATTTAGGCAATATAATCATTTCAGTTTTAGTTTGAAGAGGCGCAGTTTCCACGTAGCCTCCCTTTGCCACTCACATTCTCCCACCTCCAGGCCTGAGCCCCGGGGTTGCAGGTCCAGCGGGGGGCCCTGCCCACCACCCGGTCCTTGCCTCGCCCAGCGCCAGCGCATGCGCAGAGGCCTCACCTCCATCCACCTGCCGTTGTTCTCCGTAAAGAGGACGCAGAAGGGGTCGGACTTGGAGGTGACGTCCCGGTCCAGCAGGTTCTGGCCGCTCACGGACAGCTCCACTCTGCACACGCAGTGCTGGGAGCCCAGGGGGGTGGCCCCAGCCCCTGGGGCTCCCCCACCGGGTATGTAGGCCATCGGGGTTGGTGGTGGCAGCAGCAGCTCCTGGCAATCTAGGAGAAGAGGGGTGAGGGTCAGGAGGCCGCCCCTCCAGAGGGGGTCATTGTCACCTGGCCTGAAGTGTGTGGGAGAGAGGGGACGCGGTGTTGGGGGGAACCTGGGCCAGAGGGAAGGAGAAGGCACAGGATGCACCACAAAGGAGCCTCTGGAGGTGGGTCTCGTTCGTCTTTGAAGTTTTTCTGTCTTGGCCACTCTTTACCCGCGAGGGACCGCAGTGCTGTTCACATCAGATCAGCAACGCACGGTGACACTCATGGTGCCAGGAAAGCTGGGCTTCTCCTGAGCAGTGAACATGCCGGCAGCCTGTGGCTACGGGGCCACGCACAAGCGCTCAGATTTCCCTCATGGCTTTGGCCACTAGGAAGCCCACTTCCAGTAGCTTATTCAAAAGGTGACTTTGTTCGTTGTTTCTCATGCTCATTCTGCATCTCCAGCCCAAGCACGTGGCTTGGGCACAGGGAGCATTGCGAGTGCGTTGGATGATTGAAAGAAGGACGAATACATGAATGAATGAACGTGGACCAAGCTCCACATTCCTCAGATCCTGCCCGCGCTGGTCTGGATGGTCAACAAAGACCCACCCTTCACTACTCCTGGCTTCCCCCAATACTGGGCCCATGTGCCCCTCTGCTATGGAGGCTGCTCCTGACATCTTGACTCTGCTCATGCTCTGCAGTCCCGAGTCCCAGAAGACAAGCTGTCCCCTGGGAGCAGGAGGGGAGGAACAAGTGGCGGTGAGCTCTGAGTCCCCCGTCCCAGCCCTGTAGAGAGCCCCCCCCCTCGGTGCCTCCGTTTCCTCTCTGCCCACGTGACATGACGGCACATCCCTTGAGACTCCAGTGGTCAGATTTCACTCTCACAGCAGGTGCCTGCTTAACCCAGGCCCACCACCCAGGTGGACGAGTCCAGTCCTCAGACACTCACCCCACAGGGGCCAGCTGCCAGTGCCTCGACTCCCCTCATGGTTGAGTGGGTAAATGACCCTGCACTTCCCCAGAGGAGGGAGAAGAGGAAGATGGTGGGAACACAAGGTCCTGTCCCTGTGCTTGGAGCACAGATAACACGTCACTTTTACAGTCTCCCTTCCCCATTCAGTCTCGTGGGGCAAGTGGTAGCATTGCCCCATTTTCCAGAGGAGGAAATTGAAGCTCATTCGTTTCCTCCAGAGGGTTTACTGAGCAACTACTAGGTCCCAAGAACTGTGCTGGAGCTGAAGATCCCGCAGGAAGAAGCCTGTCCTCTGAGACTCCTGGAGAGCCCCGATCCCGCCTGGCTGGGACACAGTAAGGGTCCAGGACAGCAGCCAGGTCCTCTGGGGAGCTGCGTTTCAGCCCGAGAGTGATGGGAAGTCTTGGAGGCAGAGAAGTGACATGATCTGATTGGTCTATTTAAAAGCCTACTCCAGCCTGTGGGGCAAGCCAGCTGTCAAGCTAAGGAGACGCAGCTGCTGTCATCCCTGCAGGAAGGACCATGTCACAGTCACCGTGCTGGATGCAACCTCCCCCTCTACCCTCGTCGCAGCCCACTTCCTGAGCACCAGCCTCTTGCTGGGCCACTGCAGGCCCTGGTTTGCAGGAGGCCAGGCCCCCTCTTCCCCACAGAGACGTGCCCCAGGGCTTGCCCGGCAGGGAGGGGATGTGGACAGTGAGAAGCCAGGCCTCAGCTGCCCGCTCCCGCCCCATTACAATCACAGGAGCCGGAGCATCAGAAAGGCACCGCAGTGTGCCTGCAGGATTTATTCTTGTGTAGAGATCAGTTTCACTGGGGGGCGGGGGGGGGGCATCGAGGCTCACTCCACCATGTGCAGCTGGGGGCGGGGTGCAAATCCTCGGCCAGGCAAGCGGGCAGACAGGGGTGTCCTGCCCATGTGGCTGAAGGCGTCTGTTGTGCTCAGACCTGCCCTGGGGGTGGGGGTGGGGCAGGATGACCACCATGTTACAGATGAGGAAACTGAGGCCCAGAGAGAGGAAGAAACTGCCAAGGTCCTGTGGCCAGCAAAGAGCAGAGGCAGAGTGTGAACCAGGTCTCTGGACTGCAGGGCTAACAACGCTCAGTCTTCCCACCAAGGTGGGGGATGGCTGGGTATTAGGGGGCCATTCAGGGAATCGGCCAGGCCAGTGGAGCCTGAAATAAAGGGGCGGCATGGTGACCAGGACTGCAGTGCCGAGGAAGCCAAGGACACCCCCCAATCTGAACAAGTACCCAGGCCCCGGAGTGCCCAGGGTCACCAGCTCCTCCAGGTGCACGTGGTCCGCACCCCTGTATTCCCTGCCATCACCGATGGGTGGCTTCGGCTCGCCCACCTCCTCTCCATCCCGGACCAGCCCCTGCTGCTGGGCAGGAGTGGGCCCGTGTCCACCCCAGCTCCACGCACTTCCTGACCCAGGAGGAAAAATGTGAAGCCACTGGCCATGCGAACTCTCTGGGGCCACTCCTTCCATCCCCAGTGACGGCCTCCTCCCTGTCTTGCCTTGGTGACAACACTGGCCCCGGGCCCGGCTCCGGCCATGGTCAGGAGGGCCAGGTCACAGCCAGCCACTGGCTCGGCCAGGATCAGCTCACAGGCCAGCTGGGGAGAGCTGAGGATGACTGATGGGTGGGGAGGGGCCTCCTCCACCCTGGACGCGTCCCTTATCTTAACTCACCCTCTGGCAGGAAGCTCCTGGATGCTCGAAACGGGGAGCACATGGTGCCAGGGCTGGGGCAGCAGGGGTCAGAGTGGCCCTCTGTGCCAGCCCGGCAGCAGGCAGGCCAGCCGGACCCTGAGGCCTGACGCAATGGAAAAAGAAACCACAGCTTAGGCTGGGCTGGCCCCCTCCCCTCTGCCCCAGCGGGAGGCGGGCAAGGTGTCATTAAGGGAGGGTTGGGTCTGCCCTGCGCATCTGGGCAAGATGGACGCCTCCCCGGGCAGCAACGCCCCACAGGTAATTTGAGGTTTTCAGGCAGGAGAAGGGGGCACAGGAGCCCGGGCCTGCTAGAGGGTGGTCCTGACTCCTGGCACAGATGGGCACAGGCCTGCCGTGTGACCAGGCCCCGTGGGAAGCAGCCTGGTGGGCGGGATAAGGAGCCAGGGGTCCCTTGTAGAGATGGGTTGGCTGAGGCAAGGCCAGGGCAGGGCCTCGTCACCCCAGGCACGGGCTCCTCGTTCATCCAATGGGCAGCCTGAGTACCCGGGACTATGGCAGTGAATAGGCACCGGGAGTTCAGCACCCCAAGATCACTGTCCCAGCAGCCTGGCTTCCCGTCCTGAGGCAGAGGGCAGGATTTCGCGACTCTGGTGTGGAGCCCAGGTGGAGAACAGCATGGTCTTAGCCAGAAACCGAGTGACTCACCCTCCTGACCCCTTGGCTTTACGTCCCCCATCTCACAGAGCAGCTGAGGTCACCTCCAAGCAGCCTCCGGCCTCTGCCCTCATCTCTACTTCCCCGGCCTCCGCTGGCTGAGCCCCATCATCTCGTGCCAGGCCATGCCCCAGCTCTGCCAGGTCTCCCCAGGGCCACTTCTCCCTATATCAGAGCCAGAGGGAGTCTTTAAACATATAGATGAAAACCTTCCATGCCTCCTCCTTCGAGGTCACATGAGCCTCCTGATCCTGGCCAAGCGGGTGGCTCATGCCTGTAATCCCAGCAAGTTTGGAGAATGACAAGGTTGAGGCCAGCCTTAGCAACACGGCGAGACCCCCAGCAACTTAGTGAGATCCTCTCTCAAAGTAAAAAAGCAAGAAGGGCTGGGATGTAGCTCAGAGGTAAAGTGCCCCTGGGTCCCATCCCCAGCATTAAAAAAAAAAAAAAATTCCTCTCCAAGCAGAAAAAGTCCTGCCTGCCTTACCAAGCCCGACTCATGCCCCTTCCCTGGCTCCCTGGCCTCCTCTCTGCTCATGTGCCCACCTCTCCCTGCCCCGTGGCCTCTGCACTCGCTGTTCCCAGTGCCAGAGATGAGGGGTGATAGAAGTCAGCTTAAGGCCTTGCTATATGGCTGAGGCTGACTTTGAACTCGCAATCCTCCTGCCTCAGCCTCCTGAGATGCTGGGATTACAGGTGTGTGCCACATGGTATGCCCCCCCCCCAAAAAAAAGCCAGCCTAATGTCACATCCTCGAGGCCTTGCCTGGTCCCTTGAGCTTGCGTCTCAGCTCCATGCCGTCTCCTTTCCTGGCACTGCGCTGTATGAGCACGTTATGTGTTTGTCCACGTGCCTGGCTTTGTCATTGGCCCCCTAGAACACAAGTCCCCAGGGGAGACACCAGCACTGTTTCTCCAGCAGGAGAGCAGCTTCTGCCCAGGGGGTGCTCCACCAACAGGCTGAGGCTGAGGGGCTGGGAGCTGCGGGCAGTCCCCGGACCGACAGTCGCCCTCCCCGCACACCTGAGCCCACGGAGCTGCTGCTCAGACCCTGGACCCTTATAACCGCTGAGAGGTCCGCTAGGGAGGGGCTCAGGTCCTACGTCACAGCGGGAAATGGGGGCCCCAGGGAGGGAGGCACCTGGGCCCAAAACCAAGCCTCCATCCTCCTCGCCAGTCCTGCCCCACTGACTGAGGAGCTGCTAAGCTGGCTGGGCAGACCCCCGACTTAGGGGTGGCACTGCTGGGCAGACAGCAGGAGTGGCAGGCAGGGGGGTGCAGACGGCCAGGGGAGGCTCAATGGGGAGGAGAGCAGCTAGAAGGTGAGCAGCAGGTCAAGGAGGCCAGGGATCAGGGACCCCACTCCTGAGAGTCTCAGCCAGTGGGCACTGGGGCTGGGTGACCGTGGGAACGCCCCCAGATCTTTTAGTGAGAGGCATCAGGCGCCATCAGAAAAAGCACGTTGAACTTAGTATTTGCAAAGTGAAAAAGATTCTGTCGCAGGGTCAACTACGGGAAGCAAAGCTCTACAAAGTCTTGCTGGTGGCAAAGACAGGGCTTGGTCCTCTGGTCAGTACCAGGCAGCGGTGAAAAGCAGACTCCGGACTGGGGTTTGAATCCCTGGCTCTTCCATTACCCGATGTGTGATCTCAGGCAGGTTACTTGACCTATTTCACCCTCTGTAAAATGGGGACCATAAACTCGCTTCCTAGAGGACTAAGTGAGATAAACACTTGGAACATACTCTGCATGATTCTCGTGAGAGGCGGGAACAGACCAAAACCTCCAAGGATGAGCGGTTCACACGGAGCCGGCAAGGGGCCAAGGCTGGTTGAGAAACACGGCTCCAGGCTCCCCTTCTCCACTGGAGGACAGAAGCCAGGGGTGGCTGGGGCCAAAGAATGAACAACAGACTGGGAACAGGAATCTGCAGGCCTTCCAAGGAGGCCACCTACCCTTGGGTGTAGTGGCTGCTGGGCCTCTCAGGGCTTCCAGAAGATCCTGCTGGGGAAGCGGTGCTCATCTCTAACAGCAGAGCTGCCAAAGTGGCTTCAGTGTGGTCCCCACACAGGGGGCCGTGGTGTCTTCGGGAGCTGCTCAGGAGCACAGCATCCTGGGCACCACTGAGACCAGGCAGCCTAGAGTGTTGGAAGAAGCCCTCCAGGTGACTCTGGCGTGGGTTGGCTTGCACAAATCACGGGTTGGGCGGGCAGGTGGGGGTTCTAACAAGCTCCCGGGGGAGCACAAGGCCCCAGATCTGAGGCTGCAGTATGGCGGCTGCTGGCTGACCCACCCCAGCGGTGGCTTTCCTTGGCTTAATTAAGCAGATGCTCTTCTTGGTCCCCAGACAAGCCCTGCCCACCCAGAACCCTCAACTAACCAGATACCCAGTCCCCACCAGCCCCCATGGCTGCTGGGTCCACAGAGCTTGCAGGGGTTTGGGAAGGGTCTGGAGTGCAGCTGGGTCTAAACTGCGTCCCTTGCCCCATTTCCCAGATGAGAAGAGTCAGGAAGCCAAGTGGCAACTGATTAGTCAGAGTTCTCCAGAGAAGCTGAACCAGCAGCATGTGCAGAGAGAGAGACTTATTTTAAGGAATTGGCTCATGTGATGGTGGGGCAGGAAGTCAGGAATCTGCAGGGCCAGGCCGGGGGAAGGCTTGAGAGGCGGGCAGGGCTTCTTGCTGCAGACGCCAGGGCCCGTGCCTGCTGAGAAGTCTCGGTCTCTATGCTGAAGGCCTTCGGTTGGTTGGATGAGGCCCACACATTATGGAGGATAATCCGCTTTATGAAAGTCTTCTGATTTAAATGTTAATCGCATCTTAAAAATACCTTCACAGCAACATGTGGACTGGTATCCAACCAAACAATTGGCCACTGTAGCCCAACACGTAAGATCGGCCATCAGAGCAACATTTAGCCCCCAAGGGCACAAAAGTAAGGCGTTGGGGTGAGGTTCTGGGTTTGCCCTTCCTGAGTGCGGGAGCTGAAAGAGGGAAGGTGGGTGTGGCCACACTATGGAGAAACAACCATCATCAAAGCCGTCATCCTAAGGCCTGGCCCAGGTCCTTGCTGGGCACCGTAGGAGCGCTGACTCCGTATCTTCCCAGCATCCCTGAGCCAGGCACCGTCTCCACCCCACCCCCGTATCCAGATGAGGAAACCGAGCTCCAACAGGGCAAGGGTTCACTCTCTGGCTCCCAGGCCGATACCACTCCCGACCACAGGACGGATCCACACCGGCCCTGACATGATGCGGGACAAGTCATCCGTCTTTCTTGTCCCTCCAGGGGAATCACAGACTGCTAAGCACCGTGGGCTGGTCCAGCTGCCCGGACGCTCAGCCTCTTTCTTTGCTCCCTCCATTTACTCAGCTCGGTAGAACCAGATGCCAAAGAGCCACAAGTTTCCAAAGCTGACAGCGGGGACTTTGGCAAGGACGAGCCACCAGAGCTCTCATGGCTTGCCAGGGGGAGTGGAAATCGGTGCCATCACTTAGCAGAGCTGCTCAGCAGAGCCTACAACAGCTCAATAACTGCCTCCCTGGGATGACCAGCAAGGCTCAAGGGAAATGTCCACAGATGGCCACCAAAAGGTGTGCACCAGAATGTCCCCGGCGGTGGCACTGTTCCTAATGGCCCCGGGCTGGAGTCTCCACCATCAGAAGGAGAAATAAAGGGTGTTTTACTGAATGGTACACAGTGGACACGTAATGAGCCCGAAGGCGGCACGGGCACACTGACAGTGTGGGTGGCCTCCCAACGTGCTGAGTGTGGGGCACAGGACGGAAGGGGGATGCCGCCTGGTGTGGGTTCACATATGGACAGTTCAACGTGAACCAGAGAAATCTAGGCTATTGAAGGTGAGGACCCCACGAGGTCAGTTAGTGGCATGACCGACAGGAGGCCTGGTGCTGGTAACCCAGATGTGCGGGCCAGGGGCTGCCATCCAGCTGTGCAGGCAGGCTGGCCGTTCCGCTTTCTGATATTCAGAAATACAATGTTTAGGGACGAAAACCAACAACTCAGGGCCCCTCTGCAGAGCCCTCTGCTTCCCAGGTCCCTGAGGGGCAACCACCCTGCTGCTGCCCCACGGTAACCACTAGCTTAGGAAATGCCGCCCTCACTGGAGCCCAAAGAGGGGACCACATCTCATTTTCATCTCTGTTGTTCCCAACACCGAGAGGCAGAGACTGGGAGCTGGACAAACGCTGCTGGCCAAGAGGAAGAGAGAAAGGTCAAAGGAAAAGGACCCATGACATCTTGGGATCCCCTGGAATTACAGCGGACTCACAAAATTCCGGACTTGGGAATTCTGGGACTTGGGACCCTGGACTGAAAGGCGTCATGGTTTATCTGCCCTCATCTTCCAGCCACACGAGAACCCGGCCATGGCCTCAACATCTTGGGGGGCAGGGGTAGCCCACCCCAAGTCGCCACTGCTCCTTGGGACCCTCCTGCACGCCTGCGGCTCACGACTCCCACCAGGTGGCTGCAGCCTTCAGGGCCAGCCTGGCCACTCTGCACAAGCCGAGGGGCGGCACCTCCCACAAGTCCCTTTCCACCTTCGCCAGGGCACCGCTGCCGTGCTCTGAAGACACGGCACTCTGCCGGGCAGCCAGGCCATTACGGGGATAAATATAGACGCAGACAGCAAGGCGAGGAGGAGGCAGCAGGGGTCGGATCTGATGTCCCCCGGGCCCGGCTTCTGCCAGGCCACACTCAGGGAAGCTACCCGCCATCCCCGCCTAGTCACCAAGCTCTGGCCTGTGGGGGAAGCCCTCCTCCGGGAGCACCAGGCCCTGCACCGGAGCACTCGGCTTGGAGTCTCCCCAGGCTGTCACTGCAGGGACCAGCCCAGCAGGTGGACAGGCAGCCTCCCCCGGCCCAGGGAGGCCACAGGTTAGGGCCAGTCCTGCTCTCACCACCTCTCCCTTCAGGGCCTTGGCTTGTCATCTGCCAAAAGGGCTGGCGGTACCCTGCCTCCTGCCTCTGCCTCCCAGGAAGCCCTGGGGATGGGCACGGAGGCTCTCCAGGCTGCACTGAGTGCTGTGGGGACTCTGGGAGTAGGTCTGGCCAGGCTTAGATGGAAGGCCAGGCTAGTGGAGGGTTGGTGACCACAGGGCCTAAGTTATTCAAATGTGGCTTCACTCAAAGGGAGCTTTGGAGAGGGTCAGAGATCGGGACACAGCCCCAGAGTCCTCCCTGTGGTGTCCCCCGCCCCCAGGAGTGCCATGGGGCAGTAGGTGCCAGGAGGCTCCTAATCCCCAGGGTGAACCCAGGCAGGCTCCTTCTCCTGGGCGTCTCCATCTCCCTGCTCATTCTAGCCTTGTGGCTGGGGCTACAGATGCCCCTTGTCCTCTGTGGGCTGCTCTGGGCTTCTAGTCCCAAGTTCCACCCAGAATCTCTGAGCTCACGGGCCTGGAAAGCCATCGGGACTCGTTCAGCCCCAGAATTCCTCCTCAGGCCCCTGCGGTGGCTGTGCACTGGGTACATCCCTCAGGAGAGGAGGCCCCTGCCATCTTTTCAACGGCTCCTTGTACTCAGTGCCCTCAGGCTGCCCACCCCACATCCTGGCATGCCAAAGAGCCCCACATTCTCAGCCAGCCAGTGGTGGAGCTCTGAGCCCCAGCACCAGGCAAGAGGCCGCCACCCAGGGAAGCAGCCCAACCTCAGGCCCAGGCCCTCCTCGGGCCAGGCCTTGTGGAGAGGGCACTGCCAGCTTCTTCCGCTCCTGGAGACGGGACTCAGCCCTGACCGGATGCCTCTGCACACCTGGTCCTGTTCAAAGGGCGTAGGTCTGTCTCCCCGTTACCTCGGGAGATGGGCCCTGCCATTATCTCCATTTTATAAATCAGAGAACTAAGGCACAGAAGTTTCATAACCCACCTGTTATAGGCTGGACTGTGCCCCCCACAGATGCCCCCACACCTGGAATGTGAACTTAGTGGGGAATATGGGAGTCTCAGATGTAATTAGTGAAGATGAGGTCATTCTGCAGTGGGGTGGCCCCGAATCCCATGTGACTGATGACCTTAGAAGAGGACAATGTGAAGGTTCAAGGGAAGATGGCCATGTGAGGGAGGAGGCAGAGGCTAGAGCTGCGATGCCACATGCCACATGCCACATGCCAAGGGACGCTCAAGCCTACCAGGGCCTGCAGCACGTGGGGAGGGCCCCCCAGAGCCTGGCTCCATGTCCAGCCGCAGTCTCCAGCACTGGAGAGAACGATATCTGTTGGTTCAAGCTCTACAGTCCCTGAAAACCAGAGTCGGAAACCAGGCGGCCACCCCACAGCCAGTGCTCTGCTGCCAGCACCCTCTGGGGCTGGTCCCAGGGACATGGCCTGAAAGACTGTCCGGCCCAGGGGGGGGGGGACATCTGCAGGGAGCTGAGCACGCCCTCTCCTGTGTCTTGGAGAGAGACAGCAAGACACATTGGGCAGGCCAGATGTCCCTAGCTGCTGGTCAGTCGCAAAAGCCATCCAGGGAGACAGCGGAATTGTGGGGAGAACGGGCTCCTAGAATGCTCCACGTCCCCACCCCAGGGCCTCTGCCCGGGCTGTCTCCTCCATCCTGGGCCCTTGTTCTTTGTTCGTCCATTCAAAGACATCCACTGAGCACCTACCTGCCCCAGGTACAGCTGGGACGACGCAGCCACGACAGAGACCAACGCCCTGCTCCTGTGGGTTCCAGTCCATAACATCTCAGCTCAAAGGTCACTGCCTCCCTGAGAGGCCTCCCTCACTGCCACTGCGCCGCCCTATGGCAGTCACTGTCTTTACGACTCTTTGACTCTTTATGACCCTTTTTTGGGTCATTTGCTCATCTCGGTCCCCCACCCCCAACTCCAAGCTCCGGAGCTCAGGGGCTGAATCTGCCTTGACCATGATTGTCACCCAGCAGATATAGCACAGTCTCTGACCCAGACCTGCTGTACAGAAAATGGGTGACTGCAGGCGGAAAGGAGATTTCCTGTTCTTAGGACGCCTATTTCCTACATGCAAAACTGAGGTCAGAGAGGTTAACCAAGAAACAGTTCAGGTCACACAGGGAATGGGTGACTCTCCCCAGCGCACCTCGGACCCCTCCCTCCACCCCTCTCCCACGGGGGGGGGGGCGGCAAGCAATGGCAGAAGGTGATGCCTACTCAGGGGGCATCACCTCCTCTAATCCCCATTCTTTCAGGGCAGGCTGAATCTCACCTTCTCTCAGACACACACCTGTCCCTGCCCCTGCCATGAGTGACTCCGCTGCTCTTGGCGATCCCCACTTACCCGCCCCCGCCCTCAGCATAGTGATACTGGGATCCCTCCAGAGACTTGAGGGCAAGCTCATAATTCTTCCAATCTCCTTCACCCACCTTCACAGACTTCATTTAGCAGGGGCTACAAAACAAGAACATTTATTGAACACCTACTGTGTGCCACGTGCTGTTCTAAGTACAGGGACATAGCCCTGCCCTTGTTCTTTTTAATGGAACTGACACCCTTTGATGAAGGGGGTGGATAATAAACTGAGGTACAAATAAACAAATAGGGTGATCTTAGTGGCAAATGCCCCAAGATAAATAAAGCAAGGTGATGTCACAGTGGGACAGTGGTGCTATCCTAATTAGTCTCATCTCAGACCCCAGAGGAAGAAGGTATGGACAGGCAAGTGGAAAGACATTTTAAGACATGAAACAGTGATCTCTCCATGTCTGGATTGCATGGTTCCTGTCTCCAGGGAGGGCTGGGCGGAGCAGACTGCCTGGGAGAATCCCAGGAGGGTTCCTGAATGCAGTTACCCCACCGGGCTCACTGATGTCCCTGTGAACAAGGATCTCGATAGCTAGTGGTCACCAAGTGCTTGCTGCGTACCAGTCACAGTGCCAGCGCACAAGCCCTTCACCATCCAACTCCATCCCACCAGGACCTTTAAAGAAACACACCATCATTCTGAAAGAAGATGAAGGTCTCCAGCATCCGCTCCTTGCTGACTGACAAGAGAAACTGAGGCTCCGTCCTGACCTCTTCTTCACTTCTGCACCTCAATTTAAAATCTCCAGGCATCCCGGGTTGGGGAGCCCTTGAAACACCACCTGAGACACCATACTTGTCGCTCATGAAGTGCTCCCCACTTTGCATACGTGTCCCCCATTCCCTGGCCCCAGCCTCCCAGGAGGCTGTGAATTCCATCATGTCATACTTTGCTTCACTTTACAGATGGAAAAACCCCAGAGCCCCAGGAGGGGTGAAGAGCAGGAAGACAGGAAGTCACAGAGGCAAGGAGAACCCAAGCCTCCTTATCCTTTGCACCCCCACCATCTCTCCTTGGAGAAATCTGTCTGGGTGACCCCTCCCACTCCAGCAGCCTGTGTCACCTGCCTGGGGGCAATCCCAGAGCTCACTGGGCCCCCTGCCAGATGGATCACATAAAACCACTCCTTTATGTTCCTGCCTAGGCTCTGGGCAGACCCTGGGTGATGAGCCCATTTTACAGATGATGACACAAGCGCTCAGAGGATTGGGGCCATGGTTCTGCTGCTGGTCAGAGGGCAGCATTCAGAGCCAGGTTTCCTGTGGCCCCCCACTGGGGCTGTCCACAAGCAGTCTCCAGCTGCCAAAGATCACAACCCTGGCCAAATGCCTGCTTTCCCATGGGCGAAGGGCTCCCCACCATTTACCCACTACAGCAATCTCCTTGACCCCTCCTCCTGAAGCCAGGAGGCCCTGGGAGGGCAGAGGACACTGAGCTGGGATCCAGAAGGTACCTCTGAACCCGACTCAGTCCTCAGGCACTGGGGAACACCACAACATCCCTCCTGGACAGGGAGGAGTGAGGCACGATCAGATGGTTGCCCCCTCCATCTGTTGCCTGCCTGCCAAGATCAGGGTGACCCAGTCTCCAGGTGGCTTCCATGGAGCCCACACTGTGTCCTCTCTGAGGCCATATTCTCTACGGGGAAGGGGGCTGGATTATTGACTCAGCAGTCCCAGTGCCTTCCATAGGGGATAGAGGTGGGAAGAGGGGGAGAGTCCTCCACCAGGGAGTGGACTGACCCTGGGCTGGGGACTTTTTCCAGGTGAGCCTGTCTGGCAGTAATGCCATGGCCACAGAAGCTGTGGATGCCCCAAGATGCAGAATAAGGTCTCCACCCCTAAGTGACAGTCCACACTCCTACCTGATCAAAACCTGAGAGCAGATAAAATAAAGGGCAGCTGGGATAATTCCCCCAGACCTTGTCCCTTCCCCCCAAATACCTACGGTGGAGGGAAGAGGGAAGTCAGACACCAAGAGGGACCCCTCACTAGCTACCAGAGCCTGGGTTCCTCTTTCACCTGTGGCCTTGGGCAGATCTCAGCCTCCTGGTGCTGGAGCCCCCCACCCGAAGAAGAGCTTCCGAACTGGAAGGGGCGACGCTGGAGAAGGAGATGGGAAGCGAGAGGAAGAAGGGAGTAAGACCCCTCTAAATTCCGAGAAGAAGCATCGCTGCAGGGACGGGAAGGAAGAAAGGGCCTCTTTCTTTCCCTCCCCCACCCTTTAAACACATAGGTGCCAGACAGCTTTTGCGCAAAAACTAGTTTGCAAACACACTCCGACTTCTGGGAAGCTGCCCAGCTCCACTCCCCCTCTTCGCTCGCCTTCCGGGGCTGGGGACCCGCCCTGGGGCAGTTCCCGGGGCAGGGCTGGGGTGGGGCTGGAAGTGGGCTAGAGAGGTGCGCCCGGCAGCCTGCCCGACCTCACGCCTTCGGCAGCTGTGACGGTGGCTGGCAGGGGGGACCCCACCTTCCGGACGCCCTCCAGGATGCTCGGGGGGGGGGAGGTAAGAGAGTCCCCGAAACAGCTGGGCTCGGGTCCCCGGAGCGCTACGGTCCTCCGGCACCCGGCCGCGCTCCCTTCCCCGCAGTGGGGAGAAGGCGGGGCGCCCCCGCGTGGCCGGGTCGGAGCCGAGCCTCCGGGCATCGGAGTCCGGGCGCGCGCTGGTGGCCCGGGTTCCCAGCGCCGCGGCCC
>NW_026000221.1:21261662-21279113 GCF_001458135.2 Marmota marmota marmota
CTCCCCCCGGGCGCAGCGGGGGCGCGGTCCCGCTCAGAGCCCTGGCAGGCGCGGGGCGCGAACGCTCGAGGCCCGAACCCGAGGGTTCGGTCGCTTCCGGCGGGAGCCCGGCCGATCGCGGCGCCGCGAGTTCGCGCCCTCCCGGGCCTGCTGCGCCTCCGCGTCAGGCACCTCTGAGCTCGGCGCGCTCCGCGCTCGGGGTTCCGAAGCGGGAATCGAGGGGTGGGATCCCCGCGCCTGCGGGGCTCCAGGGCGCCGCCTGCGGCCTCGACCCCGGGAGCCGAGAGGCGCGGCGCGGCACCTCGGGGAGACGGCACGGGCACGGTTCTGGACTTGTTGGAGCCGCACTAGGACCGCAGTGTTTTCTTCCATTTTTATTTTTCCCCCTTTCAGTAGCGTTTTCTTGCCTCCAGAGACTGGGAAGATGACATATGTCTGACACAAACGATAAGATAAAGACGTTAGGGATGGGGCTTGGGGCTAGTCCCTGAGAGCAGCTTGGCCTCTTTTTAACCGAGCCTCCCCTTCTGTGAAGGCTGTCTTCTAGAAAAGCCACCGGTTCTTAAGAAATGAGTCTGTTGCTGGGCACTTAAGCTGCTCATAATCGCTTGGTGGCATTTATGGGCCCTTTGGTCAAGTTAACAACCAGGGAACAGACAGCTGAGCCTCTGCTAATCAGATTGGGGGAGCAGAACTGTTCCGGGGAGCAGAACTGTTCCGGGGAGCTCAAGGCCACACAACACCCTGCCCTGGGGCACAAGGACTGGGCCGCAGAGGGTTAAGACCTGGGCTTGGGTTGTGGGTTTCCATTCCAGGGTGGTGAGGGTTAATGGCAGAGCCTCACACTGCAGCCTGCGAACCTCCCTCCATGTCTGAGTCACTGGCACTTAGCAGCCTTAGAGGGGCAGCCACCGAACCACCCCAGGGCTCTTAGCTTTGTTCTCTGCCTGTCTGTCCTCCAGACACCCTACCTCTCTCCAGGCTCTCTTTACCTTTCTTGCTTATGAAGTTGTCAAGGCCAGATCTGGGGCTGACCATCCCGTGGGGCTTCTCAGAGCCAGCTCTAGCCCAGCATCCTCTAGGAAGGCTCTCCTGGCCCCCAGCATCTCTTGCTTCTCCAGCAGCCGGAGGACCCAGCGCTGGGGTGTGCAGTGGTGAACCAGATGTCCCTCTCAAGTTGCTCACCCCTGGGGAGCAAGTCCAGGGCCCAGGCAGTTGTATTACTAAATGAAAAGTGCAAAGATGGAGGCCGGGTAGCCTAGAACACCCAGCTTGGCTGTGGGAGTTGGCAAAGCCAGGGCGCCCGGCAGTTCTCAAGAGAAATGAAAACATCTCGGCACACAAGCTAGTGCATGAACGTCCACAGCAGCATGATTCACAAAAGCCCAACAGTGGAAGCAACCCAGTGTGCATTAGTGATGAATGGAAAAGGAAATGCGGCACATATAGCCAGACAGTGGCATAGTATTCAACTGCGGCAAGGGACGAACTACTGCCACCCGCTGCAATAGGGACGGGCTTTGAAAACACGCCAAGTGAAAGGAACCAGTGACAGCAGACCACGCGTTCCATGATTTCATTTAGATGAAATGTCCAGAATAAACAGATCCATAGAGACAGAAAGCAGATTCATTATTGTGTGGACCTGGGAGGAGTGGGGTGGCGCTTGCTATTGATACAGGCTTTCTTTGGGGGTAGATAAAAAAGGTTCCAAAATGAGATTACCGTGACGGCTGCGTAACTGTAGATACCTGCCACCGACTTATACACTTCAAAGGGTGAATGTCTTGCTGTGTGAATTGTGTCTCCATAGAGCTGTCTTTAGAAAACATAAAACAAGGATCAGTAGAGCCCAGAGGTCAGTGGACGAAGGCCAAGTGTCCGTCTTGGCTTGATTTCACACACTGTCTTCCCACCATGCACCACACAAGCCTGCAAAATGCAGAATGAGATCTTCCCTTGCCCTGGCAGGGAGCTCTCTCTGCACAGTGGGAGGCCTTCCTTGCCCTAAATGAGCCCTTGTCCCCGTAGGGCGTGTGAGTGTGTCAAGGCCTGCCATCTGGGTGTTTATTTTCATTGACTGTGCTGTTTGGACGAACGGAATAGCCAGGGTGGCTTTCGGTGTGCTTGTAAATGAAAGACACCCTGGAGAAGTACCCGTGACTCAGACCTATTCACCAGGTCCTGGCTGAGCCTGGGGAGGTGTGGGTGTTGAGGTCATCCAAGCTGTGTCCCCAATCACCCCAAACCTTGTCTCATGCTTCTGGGGTCAGCTGGGCTCGGCCAGTTGCAGTTCACCCCCAAGTGAGGCGGTGGCAGGGGCTGGAGTCACCTAGAAGTCTCTTACCCACACATCTGGCCACTGCTGCTTCCTTGTAGCCCTTGGAGCTGAGCTCCAAGAGTGAGCAAGACGAGAGAACAGGGTTGATGCTTCATCATCTTCGATGGGCCTTGGCCTTGGAAGTCCCACATTGTCACAGAGGAGTGTCACTGTCACAGAGTCAAAAGCATGTGGGATGGGAGATGCTGCGATGGCAGCCTTTAGAAAATACCACCTGCCCCTGGAAATTGATGTAGAAACAAATCTGTGACGCAGCTCTGCCCTCGGGGATCTGGGTAGAGGCTGGTGAGACTGATTCTGGACACACCTCGGGCCCGGCGCCTTGGTCCTGTGTTTGAATCTCTGCTGCTCCCTGGTGAGGCTGCCCAGCGCTCCGGATGAGTTTCCCTCTCTGTAAGAGGGCATGGACTCAGTGTTTGCTTTATGGGACGGCTGGGAGGACCCAGTGAGATGGAACCGGGCATGGGCAGGCGCTGGCTGGTGTGTAATTGCTATTTATAATGCCAGCTCGTGCTCACTCGGATCGATGCAGGGATGACGCCCTGGTAGGGTTGGGACCCCAGGCCTCTCCAGCCCCTCCAAGACGTTCCTCGGTCAGTTCTAGGCCTGCCCTGGACTATAAGGCAGTGGTGGGCTGGGTGCTGCTGCTGGACCCCGGCTCTAACCCAGGGGACCCCGGTTGCCTTGGTTCTCTGGAGATAGCCCCCCTTCTGCTCCCTCCTCCCCAAGTCAAAGGTCCCTTTGGGCAGCCAGGGTGGAGTCGGAGTGTTGGGGGCATAAGTTCACCAAATGTGGTTTCCAAGAGCTGGGGAGGAGGGTGCTGGTGGCCTGGAGACACACTGGTAGGGTGGGGTCTTCGCAGGAGCAGCTGGATGACAGAAGGAGCACCAGCTGTCAGGGCTTCCTGGGCCCCACCCTGGGAGGACCTTTACCAAGCCAACCACTGAATGGTCTTTGCTGTGAGCTCCAGATGTGTCCAAAGGGCATGTTGGCTGGACTACCATTCCTCAGGCCTGGCAGAAGCAGGGCCCAGACAAGGTGCATCTCCTTCATCTCCCTGGCAGCCCCTCTCCCTCAAGAGCACACAGACCTGCAGGCTAGTTGGATCCCCAGTCCAGGACCACCCTGAGGCCCTCTTTACCTTTTGGATCCAGGGTTGGAATCTGAGCCTCACTAAATACTCCCTGTGTGACCTTGGGCAAGCCATGTACCCTCTCTGCCCCCCCCCAGTTTTCTCATCTGTAAAGTGGGGAGATTGTTGCTGAGGTTGTGATGCATCTAGAGGTCAGAGATGGTGATTCTCTGTAGAAATAACCAGGTAATCCAGAACTCTCCCCAGGAGCATTAAGAAGTAGCCACAGGGTCATCCTTGCAGCTGAAGGAAATAGGTCCTGTGCCTTGTCTCATTTTGCTTATGATACAGATGAGGAAACCGAGGTGGTACCGAGGGTGTCACAGAGTCACAAAGGCCTGGTTCAAATGCAGGTGCTTCCAGTTACTGACTCTGTGCCTTCCAGAATGTTAGAAAAAGCCTGTAGTTCTCAGTGTCCTCACCTGGGGAGGGAGGGTCACCAGGATTCTCAGGACAAAATAAGAGGCCTAGGTGTGAAGGCGTGCCCAACCCCTCCAAGGAACGGCCTCCTCTGGAGCAGTGACTGCGAATCAGAAGCACTCAGGGAGGTTTCTGAATGCTGTTTTTGTCTTTCCTGGTGCTGGGACGGAGCCCAGGGCCTCACACATGCCAGGCAAGCACTCTAGCACTGAGCCACATCTCCAGCCCAATGCACTTATAGAAAGCTCCCCAGGTGCCTTCGTAGACGTTGCTTGGGGGAAATTCCGAACCTCAGGCCCGGCCCCCGAGCGCTGGACCAGAATCCTCCTGTCGAGGCGACTCTGTGCACATTATCATTTCTGTAACTGCAACTCCATAGCTTGGGAAGCACTAGGGGTGGGGGGAGGGCAGAGAGGCAACTGAACGGCCCTTGAAGATGGAAAGGGGGACACTGTGACTCCCATCAGGAAGACGGAGCAAAACCCCAGGATGGAGGCCAATGGACAGAGTCGCCTCGGGAGCTTCTCCCTGCCTGGCAGGTGGACCTGGGTGCCACTGGCCCCTCGCTTCCTCGGCTTACCCCCAGAACTGGCAGCACTGTTTTGATTGACATGCTTGCTGGCCCCCAGCTCTATTGTTCTTTGAATTTTATTTGATGTCATGTATATATTTAAACGGGACCTACTTCGGGCAGGGAGACTGGTCCCCATCAATGTCAGACAGAAAGTCACTCAAGGCCTCCAAGGAGGTAGGTGGCAGGAGAGGCTGTATCTTAATACAATCATCAACGGGATTCCTCACCCACGTGACGTGGGCCTCCAACTTGGCATCAGGTCCCAGGAAGGGGAGAGAGAATTCTGGGCCCCGGGGTTTTCAGGTACCGTTCTTGGATCCTCCACCTGCTGACTGCTTCCCCTGTGACTAGACTGATGGATGGTGCTATTTGGTGCCAGTTGTGCCCTGACCTGGCCCGATAAGGATGTCCCAGTGCGACACGTGGGTGCTTGGCACTCGGCCAGAGGACTTTCTCCTTGTTCTTGGTGGGAGGCCGGGGACAACGTGGAGGGCAACAAAGGTCAGGACCAGTGAGCCACAAGTAGGCCGGGACACCCCAAGCTCCTAGCCAGGTGGGAACAGCCCCTCACCTTTGGGATCCACGGATGAACACATCTCAGGGATTGCCAGTGGGCTCTCCTGCCCTCCTGTGGCCCTCGGTTGTAACTGCACCCCCAGCCTGGCTTTTCACATTAGTGGGGAAGGCGCCCCCCAAGCTCCACTTGCTCCACCCACAGACAGGTCACAGAGAAGGGGTGCTGTGATTCTGTCATTTGGGGCATTTTCCAATCCCATAAGATATTCAGCTCTAAAAGGGGAATGGAACTGGCATGTAACCAGGGCTTATTTCTTGTACCAGGGACTTTGCACACCTGGTTTCCCTGACCTCATCAATAGTCGTGTGTGTGTGTGTGTGTGTGTGTGTGTGTGTGTGTGTACACACGCACACTCAGGTGCAAACGAGGACCAGGTGAGCTGTGAAAACCAGGGGCAGGGCAACAGGGTGTTGATAGAAAGGGGAGTGTTGGGGGGACTGCAGCAACCTGAGGGGTGTGGGTCCCCTCCAGAGGGCACAGCCACGTGACCCTAGCAGATCACCCTTGAGTGGGAGGGCTGGACCGGCACTTGACAGAAGTCACCGTCTGGATCTGCCAACAGTTTCACACTTCAAGTGCAATTAGTTTATAAAAGGGTTTAATATGATGCGAGTCAAACAGAAGCTGTTCGGTATTTTTAACACTGCGGTTCTGCGACACCTTCCTCTTGCAGGTGAGGTCTGTAGAGAGGACGTGGCCTGCCCTCTATGGCGTGGCCGTTGAGAGGCAGAGTCTGAACTTGAACCCCTGTCCCCCCTCTTAGCACACCTGTCACCTGCTCTGTTCTCCAGTCCCTGGGGCAGGACCGACCCACTTCTAACCTCTGTGGGGTGGCAGGAAGCATCAGACTCAAGCTAGCAGCTGGGAGACAGTCCACATATTGATCAAACTTGACCAACCAGGGTCCCGCTTGAAGTCACAAGAATACTGTGGAGTCCCCAGAGCCTCACGTGGGCCCCCGAGGTAGCAATAAATGCAGCAGCCTTGCCCCATGTTTTGGTAGTGCCCACCTAGTACCCTTGGACCTGGCTTTTCCCTTAAATAGGACAGAACAGGCCTGATCTCTCCCAAGGTCAGGTTGGCTCTACCTGGACCTGGGTCCAGAGTCCCTAGAAACCCAGCACCTAAGGGGGCAGGTCACCTAGATGGGAAAATGAGGTTGGAAGCAGGAGGGGATTTCATGGCTGAGTCCCCAGCGTGGCCCAGAGCCCTGACCCTTGAGCCACGGGGCCAGACAGTACTCAGATAGTCTCTCCCCCAGCTCAGGGTGGGGTCTCTTCCTGGAGCAGCTGCTCTGGTAATGCAATCTATAAATAGATATTTGCTTTAAAAAAGTAATAAATTAGATCTTGGACCGGCCCGAGGTGATCTGGCAGGTCATGCATCATGTGATATGAACACTGCTCATGTATCTCACCAATGTCTGTGCCTCACCAATCATGTGTCCTGCCACGTGTAGGGCTAGGACCCAGGCCATTGACATGGGACACATGACAAGTCCCATGTAAGTGCCACATGCCAAGAAGTCATGCATGGTCTGCTGTGTCACAGATACATCATGACAGCCTCACTATGCCACATGTCCCCCTGGTCACATAGATCATGCATAACGCAGTCTCCTCCTTTGGCCATACCAAGCTCCCAGTCCCCAAAAATGTCCTCCCTGAGGACCACGCAGGACCCTCCAGGTGCAGGTGCAGGGCGCAGGGCAGCCAGCTGAGGCCCTTTTGCTGAGCCCTCTCTGGAGGCGGAAGTTGGCATCGCTTGGCTGGATCCCGAGGGTCTTCAGAGGGCCATCAAGTACCCCGAGGGGTCTGGGGCTGCTTGTCAAAGAAGGCAAAGTCCAGCCTGGGCTCCTGGCTCTGCAGACGCTGGGCCACTCCAGGGGGAATGGGGTTATTCCAGAGGCTGCAGGGCAGAGACGGGCATCAGCACCCAGAGCTTCTGCCTCTAGTGTCCTGCCTACAGATTGGGGATCAAGGACCCAAAGCAGAGGAGTTGTGCCCAGTTGCCCCACAGAGCAGTCTAGACTGGCATGGCTGCCCCAGGGAGACGGTGTCCCCCACCCCCACCTCTGACTTCTCCCGCTGTCTTCTTCCCTGGGGGGCCGTGGTCCCAGCCAGGGGTACGCTCCTATGACACATTTGTGCAAATACGGACAATGCTCCCCTTCTTCAAGATACTTCACTTCCATTTTCTGAATTTGTCCTAATAGATTGATGTTGATGGAACTTGACATTTACCCCATCTACTACAAATCTAGTATGTCTGCAAAGTGATGAGGTCCTCATGTGCAGTGCCCTTGCTCAACTGTAGGTGGCAGTGATGACAACTACCACCTAAGTGCTTGCTGCGGGGCAGGCTCAGTGCTTTACGTACTCACTTAGTCCTCACAACTACTCTCTGCAGTTGGATACTATCATTATCCCCATTTTACAGATCAGGACATTGAGGTTCAGAGAAGCTGAGTTACTGGTGCAGAGTTAACACAACTGGCAAATAGCGGAGCTGGGATTGATCCAGGTCGGCTTGCTGCTAGGGTCTTGGTGGAGTGGCCCAAGTCTCCTTCAATTATCCTTGACCTACACCCTGCCTCTTCCTAGAGCGAGTCTCCTTAGATTGTGGGGGTTGCTCTGACCTCCCACCCACCACGCCTGCCCTCCACGCCTCTGTTACCGGATGACTTGGATGGCAGACCCTTGGGCCAGGCCTTCTGCCAAGAGCCAGGCCCCACAAGCTGTGATCCGATTCTTCTCCAGGCTTTCCAGTGGACAGTGGAAGAAGAGGGAAGAGAGGGGGGGGGCATGAGACTGGGGGAAGGGCATCCCTAGCTAGGTCTCAGGCCAAGATGGGGACACACCCTCCCCACATTACCAACATGCAACAGTGGACTGTGGCTGATGCAGCAAGGAGACTGCAGGCTAGATCCCAGGGAGAACTGAGCTTGGCAGAGCGCAACTCAAAGGCTTTCGCAGGATGCAGGTCTCCCCTCCCCCCTCCCCCTGCAGCCCTCCCCACCCCAGAATGCCCTTCTCTCATACTCCACTCTCTTCAGCCGGCCCATCCGGGGCAGAACCTGGGCCAGCTCAGCAGCCGCCTCATCCCCAAGAAGATTCCAGGACAGCCTGCAAGGGAGGAGCCCAAGGGGGGAGTCAGTGGTGGGAGAGCCAGGAGGGGTGGGGAGGGGAGGGCAGGCAGATGCAGGGGAGGTCACCTTCCCTTGGGGACTTCTCTGGGCACAGATAGCTCCTTCCTCTGTACCCATCCCCTGTTCCCCAGCTGGTCTGCTCTCAAGAACCCAGGCATCTTAAGAGCAGGCTGTCCTGAGATCGCAGGCGTGGTTAGGAGCTCAGCCGTGATGCAATCTCCCCCCACCCGGTGCCGCGCCCACCCGTGGGCCTCCCATATCATTGTGTAGGTTATCGCCATGCTTCTCTTTAAGTCAAACTTCTTATTTTGTACTTAATCCTGGTATCGGGGATTGTACCCAGGGCCTTGTGCATGCGAAGCAAGCACCCTACCATCTGAGCTATACCCCCAGCCCCTTGTGAGACAGGGTCTCACTGAGTTGCTTAGCGCCTTGTTAAGTTGCTGAGCCTGGCTTTGAATTCACGATCCTCCTGCCTCAGCCTCCCAAACCATTGGGATTACGGGCATGCGCCATGGCGCCCGGCTAAGAAATCAATCTTAACAGGAAACATCACGCCTGTCAATGGGAACCCAGTGCGCAGGACCCTACACAGAAGGCTACATACATGGGTAAACACAGTGCAAACAGTGGCGGCAACTTCTAGCTGCGACCTATTTCCTTCCTAAGGTGCTGGGTCTGTGCCCTGCACCTGTTAGTTCAAAGGGAGGCTCTCGGGCGTGAGTCGGCCAGGCCTGGGACGTTCTCTCTGGTGTAATGAACAGGGTCAAGACCGCTACCATACAAACCAGCACCCTCTGGTGATCACCTGAGGCCTCTGTTTTTGGAGGTGGCATTTCCTTCCACCCTGCGGAAGGGTCCCAGGCTAGTCCTGGCAGTCTGGCTTGTCTGGCCTCAAGCCAGTGTGATTGACAAGGGGATCTGGGTCCTGCGGGCATGGCAGGCGAGAGGTTGGGGTGTCGCCTGGCTTAGGTGCCCTGCACTACCCATGGTGGCTCCCCAAACCAGGAGAGGCGCCTCCCAAAGGGAAGCTCAGAGGTGACCACCCCTCAGAGACGGTGGGGCCACCTCCCCTCCCACTCCGCACAGACAGGGGAAGCCGATGGCTGTGCCCAACACCTCGAAGCCCACCACGTGGCACAACTTCTACAAGCAGAGGTTTAAACAAGAACGACTGTCCCCACTTATATGTGGAACCACCGGCCAGGGAGGCCCGACGGGCCTTGGGTCCCACAGCGCCCATTCAGGGCTCAGGGCTCCTGCAAGGCACTCACAGGATTTCTTCAAGGGCTGGACAGAGTGTGAAGCTGGCGGCGAGGCCCTTGGCAGCCTGGTTGTCGATGTCACAGGAAGCCAGGCTGGAGGGACAAGGGGGCGGGATGAGGGGGCGTCTGGGTCGGGGGCAGCTCTAGCTACAGGGAGAGCCACCTGCCCAGGCCCAGGGCAGGTGGGGAGTCCTAGGAACGTGGCCCTCTCTTGTCCCTCCCCCGCCTCTGCCTGAGGTCTCTGTCACTTTCACGGCCCTCCCGGGATCAGGTACAGCCCCCAGCACAGGGCCCAGGATCAGGGAAGCTACTCACTCTATCCGCTGCAGCTGCGGGAGCCCCTTGCAGAAGTGTGGGACCCCTTTAGCCAGGCTGTTCTCTGCCAAGCTGGGGAGCAGGGGAGACCCTGTGAGAGGGGCCCCCAGGCCCTTGCCGGCCTCCCCCTCACCCTGCTTGGCGGCACCCCTCACCTGATCTCCTTCACATGCGGGCATCCGTCCAGGGCCCGGCCCAGGCTCAGCGCCCCCTCTGGGCCCAGATGACTGGAAGGCAGGCTGGGGAGGGGGGAGCAACAGGAGCCTGGGGACCAGCTGCGTGGACTGGGGGCCTTTCCAGAGCCCCCGGCCCTCGGCACCCTCTCCTGCAGCACCTGACCCTTGGCCTTTGGTTAACCACGGCCCCAGCCCTCTCCACCTGTGGCGGGTGTCAGACACCCTGGCTCTGGGGTCTGAGAGCCCCGGTTCAAGGCCAGTTTCTTAGTGCATTAGGAAGGCAAGCTCCCCCCTCTTCTCCAGGCCCAGCCCCCTTCCTGGAGATGGGGCACGGGGACATTCCAGTCCCGCGGGGCTGCAGGCCACTCAGATGAGGCCACCGATGTAGACCACGAGGTGGGAGCCATGCTGGGGGCACCCCTCCCACAGAGCGCTTGTCCGACACCCTTGTCCCCCCTCAGAGACTGGCTCGCAGGGCAGGTGGAGCTGGGGACATTGTACTCTTTTTGAAGATGGGAAACTGAGTCTCAGAAGGCGCCTGGGCTCACAGGGACAGGGACAGGTGGCAGGACCCAGCGAGGCTGGTTCTCCCGACTCCTTGCTGGACACCAGAGGAGCACAGGCAGCCCCAGAACATGCTGCAGTTGAGTCCCAGCAGGAGACCCCCCCCTTGCTCCCAGGTCCCCTCCCTGCTGTCCCTTCAGGCTCTGGGGACGGGAAGCACTTACTGCAGGACCCTCAGGTGCCGGGGCAGTCCCTCAGCCAGCCCCAGGGCAGTGGGGTCCCCCAGCGCATTGAAGCCAAGCCTGAAAGAGGAGAGGGCACGCTGAGCCTGGATGACCTGTCAGGACCCCTGTGGCCCCTCGGGGACAGGAGGGCCTGGGGACTTGGGGGACATCCCACCAGGGCGCACTTACCCCAGCTCCTCCAGCTTCCTGCAAAGAGCGAGGGACTTGGCCAGCTGCGCTCCCCCAGCCAGGCCGATGCCATTCGCTGAGAGGCTGTAGGAGGGGACAGCCATCAGATCCGACTCTCCTCCCACACCCCACCCATCTGCAGGGCCACGGGGACACCCTACAGCAGGAGGTCGCCGTCCCACTGCCCTGACACTGAGGCGGGGGAGGGAGATCTCAGTGCTGGCTGGAACCAGGGGCTGGTGTCTCCTGGGAGCAGGGGTGAGGACCGAGGGCCCCCCTCCTCTCACAGGGCTGGCCACTCACTCTATCTTCCTGAGCTCAGGCAACTTGGGGAGGATGGCGGCTAAGTGCCCGGCACCGGCATCTCCGATGGCGTTGTGGCTCAAGCTTGGGGAGAGAATGACATGACCATCAAACCCACTGGCCTTCCACCCCCTCATCTTGTCCATACCCACCTCTAGAACAGGAGCAGAGAGAGGCCTGGGCTCACCCCGGGGCAGCCCTGTCACCGTGGGTGCAAGAGGGCTCCCAACTTTTGGCTTCTGTTTAAGATGTTCTCCCTGTTGTCTGACCTACATCCCTCTTGCTGCCATTGATTCTCTTACATCCTGTCTTAGGGTCTCAACAGTTCTGGGCCGGGCGTTGGCGAGGCAGTGTGAAGGCGCCAGGAGGGGAGACGACTAAGAAGCCGAGAACTTCCTGGAGCAGCCTTTGTGCTGTCTCCCCTGCCAACGTCATCAGGTCTGGGGAAGGGGACAGGCCACTCACCCCAACTCCTCCAAGCTTGCAGCAGCTCTGAGTGCTTCAGAGAGGTGGCAGCAGCCGATGTCACCAATGCTGTTCCCGCTCAGTCTAGAGGAGCAGGGGACAGGCCAAGAGACCTTAGAAAAGAGCCTAAAGGCCTTCGCAGGGGCTGCACTCAGGACTCTACAGTTTGCAAAACCTATATACACCCAGGGGCTCGTGGACCACTCACAAAACTCCTGGGGAGGGTGGCGACTGGAATGGGCATGAATGTCCCCAACATCCAGGTGAGAACCAAGGCCTAGAGGTGAGCCAGACTGGCCAGGCTCCAGTGGCTAGCAGGCAGGGTGGACTGTGTTCAGCTTTGCCGGGTCAGGGGCTCTGGGCCGGCCTGGCTGAAGCCAGCTCCATGTGGTTCTAGAGTCCAGGCCCCCGGCTCCAGGGGACAGTGCTCCCCTCCTGCCAGTGGCGGCCTTCCCCACTGGGGCCTTGCCCTCTCTGCAGCCTGACCCCCGTCTCTGTGCCTGGGGAGAACACACCTAAAGGAAGGACCCGGGCAACTGTCTCAACCCCTGCGAAGGATCTGCCTGAAGGTGGTTTTCTTGTCTTTTGCAAATTAAAATTTACTGAAGTGTCTTTCAGTGAGTTTATTTTGGGTGGAATGACCCGGAATGTCCTGCACGCTGCCCTCCTGGTCCTGTGCACCCCCCCATCCCTGCTCTACCCCACGGCCTATTTCTCTGCCCTGCTGGAGGAGGGGCAGGGCTCGGGATAAACCAAAGCCAGGCTTTGTGCTGTTGCTTTGATCTGAGGCCCCATATTTCCTATTTTGAGAAACCACATCAAGAGGGTGCTATTTAACTGGGCGCGACGGCGCGTGCCTGTAATCGCAGTGGCTCGGGAGGCTGAGGCAGGAGGATCGCAAGTTCAGAGCCAGCCTCAGCAAAAGCCAAGCGCTAAGCAACTCAGGGAGACCCTGTCTCTAAATAAAATACAAAATAGGGCTGGGGTGTGGTCAGTGGCCGAATGCCCCTGAGTTCAGTCCCCGGTATTTGTTTATCAAGGTGGGCAGGGAGTGGAGACCACAGGGAGAGGCTATGGAGGCCACCAGGTCGGAGTTCAGACCCTTACTTCTCAGAACTGCGTCCCCTGGAACGTGCTGGAAACACAGAAGCTGGGCACTCGCTGTGGGGCCTGGACTGGCATTTTAATAAGAGCCCAAGGAGAAGCAGGGGCACGTGAAAGGATGTGTAGGGACCTGGACTCCGCTCCTCCAGGTCACTTTTGTCACCAGGAGGAAACTGGTGACACCAAGAGGCAAGAGTGGTGGGCATCAACCTAGGAGGGCACAGAGATGTCCCCAGAGGGAGCCACAGAGGGACCTCAGGGAGGTGCCCAGCGCTTCCTGGGTCCACGTCCCAGTAGAGCCAGGGAGTGTGACTTCCCGCTCATCCCTGTGGCCACTCACCGGAGGCTCTGCAGGAGGGTCATGTGGCTGAGTCCCTGGGTGAGCATGGCCAGCGTGGAGCCACCCAGCAGCAGCTGACTGAGGCTGGAAGAGAGGAGGCCACATGAACTTGGCAGTGTGGTGTGGGGTCCAGGCCAGGCAGTCGAGGCCTCTGGGCTTAGGGTGACCACCTAGATAGCCACTTACACCTACTGTATGAAGAGTCCCCCCCGGGCAACCTAACCGCTGTTTGCTGCATGAGTGACGGGGGCCCCACAGGTTGCAGTCTGCATTCTGGACCCCATGGGACCCAGACTGACAGAAAGCAGTAATGGGGACCGTGCGTCGAGTAGATAATAGGAATCAAGCACTGGGCTGGGGCCTTCTGTCATCTCTGCTTTACAGACGAGGAGCCCTGAGGCTCAGAGAGGCAGAACCTGCTCCGAGTTCCACCCAGAGCACAGCAGTGTCCAGAACTGAAGACAAGTCTGCAGGATTTCCAAGGCTGGGCCCCCTGGGATCACCCAGCCTGGGCAGAGGGGACAGTAGCAACAGTTCCTACTAAGGCCTCTGTCTGAAGCTCCTACTGTGTATTATTTAATCCTCACAATAACCCCAGGAAGATGGGACTGCTTTTATCCTCAAAATTGAGAAAATACGCTAAGGCTCAGAGAGGTTTAGGGACTTGCACAAGCTCACACAGTAAGAGGTGGACGAAAACAGGAGGCGATCCACTGTCCTGGTTTGCCTAGAACTGAGGGTTTTCCAGGACTGGCAACTTTCAGCGCTAAAGCTGGGACAGCCCTGGCAAATCAGGATAGTTGACCACCCTGCCAAGAGCTGACCCCCAGCTGGTGTGGTGGCTCCTAACCATCCTGATGCAGGGGGACAGCTGGAAGAAGCCAGCTGGACTTCAGGAGAGCTTCCCATGGAAAGAGACACTCAAAAAGGACAGATCTGGAATTCAAAGAGGCCCCTGGTCACTGAGGATTGATTTCTTGTTTTACAAAAGGAAAGACATCAAGTATATGTGGCTCCCTCCTGGGGACATAGTTTTGATGTGCCCACTTCAAAGGTAGGGTAACTGAGGCCACAAAGGGGAAACAGCAGCACAGGTGCCAGGGAAATCAGAAGAGGCAAGGTGCCCAGGTCAGGGCACAGGACTGAGTGCTTCTGGGACTCCCAGCTGCTAGCCCTGGCCCAGGTGCCTGTCAATCTTTATCAGATGGATCAGTGAGTTCGTGAATGACCTCGTGGGGCCTCTCACTCCCAAATAAAAACTTCCGGAAAGCCAAGGAGAAACACGGGCACATGGGGGGGCTCTGTGAAGACAGTGGCCCTGTGGTCCCAGGCTTCTCTAGCCCCCGCCCCTCCCCAGGGCAAGCAGAGGAGCCAAACGGAGGATCTCATTGCTATGGCCAAAAGTCAAAGGCTACTTTTTAAACTGCACTGAGAATATATGTTGAGAAGAAACCGGAGAAAAAGTCACAAATGGATTGTTCCCGGAAGTTTTCTCGAGGGAGTCGCGTCTCCTGGGGACTTGGTGTCCTTTGTTACTGATTTCCATCAGGATGGAACTTTTTATAACCAGGAGGTATTTTTGGTCATCAGAAAAACTTTTGAGAGATTAAAAGCAGGAAATGCTGATGATTTTTTGCCCCCTGGATGCTGTCTGAACAGGAATCTCTGTGCAGTGAGGCTTCTTTTAGGCTGGTTTGTGACCCGCATCTGGCCACTGAGAACCGTTTGTATTTAGAGCTTCAGCGATTGGTTGAGGAGTGAGTGTGTGGCTGAAGCCAGTCGAGTGAGACTCAGTTAGGCCTTTTGTTACGACCATAAGGGGAAAGGTGCTCTCTCTCCACTAAACTGGGAGAAAATAAGCCAGTAGCCGTGGGACAGCCCACCTGAGAAGCAAGCTGAGTGGGGTGGGGGAGAGAGATCTGACCAGCAGCCAGCGCCTGGATCCAGCCATGCCTGAAGTCAATTGCCTTGGGATTTTCCACGACATAAGCCAATAAATAACCTCCTGGTTTGAGTTTCCTGAGACCAATCACCTTGATGATCGAGTCCAGAAAAAATCAAAAGATCTTGGGAAAGCATTTAGCTCCCCCGGGGCCATCAGAGACTTGCCAGTGTGTGCCCACAAGAGATATCAGGGTTCCTAGGCACGCTCCCTCTCCCTGCCCACCCACCGCTCGCTCTGGCTCCCCATTACTCACCACCGCCACTTACTCGAGTCTCCTCAGCCTGCACTTCCCCTGCAGGGCCCCCATCAGTGTCCTGGTGCCCTCCTCACTGAGCCAGGTGTTGGAGAAGCTGGACCAAGCACAGACACAGTTAGGTGGGCCACCCGGCCTGGAGCTGAGCCACCCCTCTGCCCCCGACCCGCAGGCTCCCGCAGATCCCAGACGGCCTCCAGCTCTAGGGTCCTCGTGGCGGCACTGCTTGCCCTGCTGTGAAAGGACACCAGGGACAAGGCCTACCAGTGACACTCCGTAGGTCAGTGGCAATGCTGAGACCAAGAACACAGTGCCCAGCCTTGCCCGGCCACGCTCGGAACGGCTGGACTTCAGCAGGAGGACAGTCGTAGGTGGCAGCCCCTGTCCACCTACCTAAGGCCCCACTGTCCTGTCCACCCCGTGCCTTCCCGGGACCAGCCCCTCCCTGGCCACTCCACCCCGAGACTCACTCCAGCTCCTCCAGGTGGTGGCAGTGGCCCAGGCCAGCCGCCAGGTGGACAAGGCTCTCGGAGCTCACGCAGCTGGAGGTCAGCCTGGGGGGATCAGGGGGCAGCAAGTTAGGCAGGAGCCCTGCGTCTCAGGAGCCCCTGAGGCTGGCAGCAGAGGGTGGGGATGTGGCTCCTGGAGACAGGGTGTGGGGACCTCCTTGTCTTTAAAAACCTCTCCCATGTGGACTTATTAAGCCAAGATATAGCTGGAGGCAGGTGCCTGGGCCATCTCCTAACCACAACTGCGACTCACAAGACGCCATGGTTGGGCTGCTGTCTATCTCTGCTTTGCGATTTTCAGCCAGTATGTGGGCGGGGCCACGGACCGCCGTGGGCGGGGCCAAGGGCCTCTGTGGGCGGGACCAAGGGCCTCTGTGGGCGGGACCAAGGACCACCATGGGCGGGGCCAAGGACCACCGTGGGCGGGGCCAAGGACCACCGTGGGCGGGGCCGAGGGCCTCTGTGGGCGGGACCAAGGGCCTGTGGCTTCAGAGCTTTTCTTCATGAGGCAACGGGTTGGACTGAACGTTAGAAAAGCTTCCTTTTGCAACTGTCATACTGATCCAGTGAGACTTGCCAACAAGGGACAGACTGAGGAAGCAGACATTTACATCGTCATTTTTTTTTTTTTTTGGTCCTAGGAAAGGAACCCAGGATGCCTAACCACTCAACCACATCCCCAGCACCATTTTATTTTTTATTTAGAGACAGGGTCTGGCTAAGTTGCTCAGGGCCTCACTAAGTTGCTGAGGCTGAACTGGCCGTCCTCCTGCCTCAGCCTCCTGAGCCGCTGGGATGACAGGTGTGGGTCGTCTGGCCACTTTTTACTAGTTTGCAATTATTTCAAAAGAAAAATGACACCAGAGCTTGGGAAGAGAATAACTCTGTCACTAAGAAAGCTCTTTCTTGTCTATGACCCTGGGCCCTCAGCATCTTCTCTAGGACCCTGTGCCACCTGTCCCCTAGGCCCAGGGCTGGGGGGACAGGAAGTGCTGGGTGGGGCCGAGCGGCAGGGGCTGGGGGAGTCTTATCTGCACACCGGAAGCTCCTCAGCTCCGAGAGGGCCAGCAGGAGGCGCTGCAGCAGGCCGCTGGCATCGCTGGTGTCAGGGAGGTTAACCTGGGACAAGCTAAAGAGACCAAGGACATGCTAGAGGACTGCAGGCTGGACGCATCTCGGGGTCCTCCACGCAGAAGGGGAGGCCAGGAGAGGGGAAGGACCACCCGAGCTCCCTGTGCCGCCCCGGGCTCTCCCTGTACGAGTCCCTCTGGCAAAGAGGAGCCAGAAGGCCAGTGTCACCGATGGCCTGGGGCAGGTCCCGGCTCAACCAAGACCTCAGGTCTCGACCTGCGTTGCTGGGTACCCACCTGAGCAGCCGCAGCCTGGCACATGTCTCCATCAGCCGTGCGACAAGAAGGCTGTGATGGGTCCCCAGGTCACAGTGAGCCAAACTGGAGGCAGACGGAGAGGTGGTAGGAAATGAACACCTGCTCCAGATGGAGGATTCAGCCCCCTTCTTCATGGAGCGCATGGCAGAGGGGAACGTCGCACAGTTTGTCCAGTTATGCACAGTGCTGAGAGGCGGGGTCCAGGTGCACCCGCTGGTATGGCCGTGCAGGTTGCTCACTGAACAAGGGAGGGCGCCCAGCCAAGGAGGCCGGGGGGGG
>NW_026000221.1:21279137-21286434 GCF_001458135.2 Marmota marmota marmota
GGGGGGGGGGGGGACCCGAGATTCAGCCGCACTCTATTCCCCAGAATGTATCCATGTGGGGCCGAATCCACTCAAAAATGGTGACGTTTTAATTATCAAAAATGTGCTGTGGCTCTAGGTCTCTGAGAGTAGGTAATGGGAGAACTTGACGCTCTTGAGGACCTGGGAGCCTCAGGAAACAGTCTGTGCAAAGACCCTGAGGTCCAAGAGAGCACAGTGGTGTTCGAGGAACTCAGGGCCGATGGAGGTGCCTGCAGCTGGGAACAGGTTTGGGGTGCAGACGGGGAACACAGGCAGGAGGCTTCGGGGGCTGGGCAAAGACGGGACGTCAGAGGGCTCTGAGCCCAGCCACGAGGAATCTTGGTCGGGACAGCCGTGCACCCGCTCCCCGCCACCACCTACTCCCCGGGGCCCCAGGCGCTGGGTCCCACCTGAAGGCCACAGCCTCTGGGTTCTCTTCCTGATGAGGGAAGTCCAGCTGGACACAGAGCCGCTGCTGGGTCTCAGAGATGCTGCCGGGGGCACGAGGAGCCAGGGTGAGGCTTGTGGCAGCTTCCCCGGGAGGCTGAGCCGGGGCCGGGGGCTGCCAGGCCTCCCCAGAGCCCTGGACCCCTTGCCTGGGTCGCCTCCTTCCAGCCAGGACCCAGATGGGGGTCAGAAAGCAGTTCCTGCCCTGAGTCCCAGACACCGAGAGCGAAGCCTTCACAGCGATTTTAAGTGACTGATAGAGGCTTTTCAGACCACGACGAGAGCCTTTTCAGGTATCCAGGGCAGTTCCAGAATTTTCCAAGAAAGGTCAGGGGCCACAGCGAGGTAGAAGGATGGGGCAGGGGACCTATCTGCAGGTGGCATCTGTACCCTTGAGCTCACGGGCTTTGCCTGAATATTAGGTCAGGCCTCCCAGGCGGCAGGTGCCACGAGACCCCACTTTTTGGAGTGGGAGGTTGGGGCCACAGAGTCACAGAACAGGCTCAGAGCAGTGGACACCCAGCTGGGATCCGAGGACACAGGACCGAAGCCCTTGCTCTCAGCCGCCACGTGTCCCTCTGTTATCTCTGGTCACAGAGCAACACCCAGGGCTGCTTCCAGTGACCAGTCTGGGCTCCCAGCCACGCCTGCCCGCCTCCTTCTTTCCTGCGTCTGACCCTGTGGCTTGACTTTCGCACAATCCCAGCAGAGGGTATGGCCCTCATGGAGGTCACTGGAACCCCCTTGCAATCTCGGGGGACACAGAGAACTTGCCCGTGACCCAGCTATACCCCACCCAGATCAGTGTCTCAAAGAAATCAATGTCTCCACGACGGTTGGTCAAAAGAGGGTCCCAAGGGTCACGGAGAGAAGAAGAAACCAAGGGGACTCCTCCCCAGACTCACCTTATTTCAGTGACGTTGCCCGAGGCCTGGGCACAGGCTTCCAGCAGGGCGGGCACCCCGGCTCTGCCCACCCACGGCTCCTCCACCCTGTCACAGAGGGGGACACTCAGATAAGGTCCCCCAGGGCAAGCAGCAGCTAATCTGCACTCTGGGTGGGGGAGGGGGACCAGGAGGGGGAGGAGGCTTTTTAGTTGGGGGACTTATTTTAAAACTATAAAATTATACAATTAGGCAGAAGCATAAAACGGAAATAAACATCACCCTGGTGCCAGCAATCATTCTGCAGCAATGCCAACCAAATACGTTATTTTTTTAAAAAAAGATCCATATAATGTTAACATGACAAAGACAGGAAAACCACGCTGTGACCCTAACTTTGCATTTAAAGAGGAAAAAATACACAGAAAGAGAGAGATGGGGATATGAGGAAAATACATTAAATATTTGTTCATTTGGTCGAATTTTATTATCTTTAGTTTTCTATATTTTATGATTTTTTTTCAGTACAGGGGACTGAACCCTGGGGCTCCACTACTAAGCTACATCCCCAACACCCCCAGCCCCTGCCCTCTTCATTTTTATTTCGAGCAACCCACTAAGATGTTGAGGCTGGCCTCAAATTTGAGATCTTCCTGCCTCAGCCTCCCAAGTCACTAGGATTACAGGTGTGCACCTCCACTTCCGGCTATATTTTATAAACTTTTTTGCAATGTGCATTAATTTAGAAGCAGGGAAAAGAGAGTGATTTAAAATATTCTTCCTTTATAGTTATGTTACATTTAAAAAAAACACTATTTTCTTCTTTATGCTCTTTTGGATTTTCCACAAATTTCTACAACGAGTACATATTATTTTTAGGCTTAGAAAAGTTTTATTTTAAAATGTTATTTTGGGAGATCCAAAAATTCCAAGTGTATGCCCAAAAGGATTGAAAAGAGGGACATGAAGACATTTTTGAATACATGTTCATAACACCATCATTTATAAGGCCAATAGGTAGAAGCAACCTAAGGTCCCTCGGTAGATGAATGTATGAACAAATTGTGGTCTATCCGTACAGTGGAATAGTATTCAGCCTTAAAAAAGGAAGGAGTTCTGACACAGGCTACCCCAAGGCAGAACCTTGAGCACATTATGCTATCTGAAGTAAGCCAGGGACAAAAGGTCAAATATGGTCTGATTCCACTTAGCAGAGGTCCCTCTAGTAGTCGTATGCATAGACAGAAAACAGAATGGAGGCTTCCGGGGCTGGGGGAAATGTAAGCAGGAATTATTTATTATTTATTGGGTACAGGGTTTCAGTTTTGCAAAATGAAAAGAATTCTGGAGATCAACTGCCCAATGCACTTGACATTACTGGACTGTCCACTTAAAAATGGTTGCGATGGTACGTTTGGGACTGGAGTTGTGGCTCAGTAGCAGAGGGTTTGCCTAATATGCATGAAGCCCCAAGTTCAAGCCCCAGTACTGCTGGGGGGAGGGGGGTGGTAAAAAAGGCAGATTTTGTGATGTATATTTTATTACACTTTTTAAAAAATGTGGTCTGGGGACAGCTGGATCTCCCATGTCCTGTCATGGGCTGCGATGACCATGCTGTCCATGAAGTCAGAGACGTGAGCTCATCTCTGGAGCCTTTCATCTAACTTCTAGCTGACAGGATGGTCGGGGGTTAGGGGGACCATCTCCATGGCATCAGGAGAAGGTGACCAGACAGAGCTAGAGGGTGGCAGTCTGCAGCACAGAGGCCACAACTGAAAAACCAGAAGTCAGCTGCCCCCATGCAAATGTGGACCTTGTATGGGTCCTGAATCCAACAACCAGCTATCTCGTTGGGGGACAATGGGGGCGATTTCAGATTAGACCAGGAATCGCTACTGAGTTTCTTAGGTGTCCTGATTGAACTGTGATTGTGTAGAAAACGTCCTTACTTCTTAGAGATTTGTGGTGAAATATTTAGGAAGGATAGTTTATGAGGTCTATATTTTAAAATACTTGAATCAAAAAATAAGAATATGAACTGAATATGGAAAAATATCAACAATTGTTTCACCTAGGTAACAGGATAAAAGTTCTTAAAAATTATTTTCTCTAACCAGGTACAGCGGTACATAGCTATAATCCAGCTACTTGGGGAGGCTGAGACAGGAGGCTCAGAAGTTTGAGGCAGCCTCAGCAACTTCGTGAGACCCTGTCTCAAAATAAATGAAAGGCTTGGGAGGCTGAGGCAGGAGGATCCCGAGTTCAAAGCCAGCCTCAACAACTTAGCAAGGCCCTAAGCAACTCAGCAAGACCCTTTAATATTTATATTTAAATAAAATATTAAAAAGGGCTGGGACGTGGCTCAGTGGTAGAGCACCTGCCTAGCAGGTGTGAGCCCCTGGGTTTAATTCCTAGTACCTCAAAAACAAAAACAAAACCTCTTTGCTTTTTGGTATGTTATTTTTCGGATTTTTTAAAAAACATTTTTCTAGTTGTAGATGGGCACAATACCTTTATGTTACTTATTTATCTTTACGTGGTGCTGGGGATCGAACCCAGCGCCTCCCAGCGCCTCACACATGCGAGGCGAGCGCTCTGCCACTGAGCCACACCCAGCCCCCGGGTGTCTTTAAACGATGTGGCTCTATAAGCGTACTGATTTTAACCCTTGGTTGGGAGTCCTTTGGGACTTTCATTTCTTAAACCCCAAAGCATGAGCCCCACCCTGGGGAGGGACAGCTTCTCTGTGTGCCCAGGGGCGACTCTGGGACAGATGGGCCCAGTGCAGGGTGTGGGTGTGGGACAGGGCCAGGGCCATGGTCCTGGGCCCCTGGGGAGGGCGGGAGGTACCTGAGGCAGAGTGACCCTGCAGGGGGCCTCATCAGGCTCAGAAGGAGGGCCAGCTGCTCCAGGCCCAAGCCGCACCGGGTCAGCCTGGGGACAGAGGGTGGTCACTGGCGTGGCTCTGGCCGGGCGCCCCACCTTGTAGCTGTCCCAGGGGCTGGCCTGGTCACTCACGTGATCTCTGTCAGCTGGAGGGCCTGGCTCAGGCTGGTGGCCAGTCTGGGCACCTGCTCGGGCCCAAAGCTGCACTCGCTGAGTCTGGGGCAGAGGGTAGGGCAAGGCCTGGTGGGCGTGGGGCGTGGCTCTGCTTCCCCCCAGTCCTCCAGGGACCCCCGCAGGGGAGCCCCACGGAGGCCAAGGGCCTGGGCCAGCCTGCGGAGGGCTAGGGACGGCCTCAGCTTTGGGCGCTGCCTGTCTCTGATGGAGGACCCCCTCCCCCCAGCAGTGTTAAAGTGAGTCACTTGGGGGACCCTGGCTCCGGCCAGGCACCAGGCAGGCCTCCGGGTGCCCAGGGACCGGCCTCACGTGCACTGCCCCCCAATCCCCACAGCGTGGGTACAGGCAGGGCCTCCCCCGCTGCAGGAGGCCAGGAGTAGCCGCTTCCGTCCAGCCCAGCGTGGCCCTGCCCTCAGGCTCATCAGAGGCCCGGGAGAGGAGGCAGGCCAGGCTTGATCCTCCTGGACAGGCGGCCACTCACCCAGACCCTCAGCTGAAAAGGGGCAGCACAGGGCCGCCCCCTCGGGGGGACAGGGCCACTGGCTATTGCTCGGGGGCTTCCAGGAGGGCCTGGCCTCTGGGCTGGACTTCAGGGCTCTGAGAATTTTCTCTCAGAAGCAGCAGGGAAGAGGCTGCAGGCTGCGGGCCCAGGTGAGCAGAGGTCGGGTGTGCACACCCACAGAGCAAAGGCCCTGAGGCCACAGTGTGTGTGAGTGTGTGTGTGAGTGAGTGTGAGCGTGTGTGTGAGTATGAGTGTGTGTGAGTGTGTGTGAGTGTGTGTGACTGTGAGCGTGTGGGTGTGAGTGTATGTGTGTGAGTATGCGTGAGTGTGTGTGAGAGTGAGTGTGTGTGTGTGAGTGTGTGTGTGACTGAGTGTGGGTGTGTGTGAGTATGTGGGGTGCTGGGGGAGGGCATGGTGGGAGGTGCTCAGATTGAGGAACAAGATGAGGCAGGGCCTTTGGGTCATACTTGGGCCACGGAGCCACACCCTAACTGTAAGTCTTGAGGTTTCTGGGTCGAGATTCTGGAAACATCTGAGAATAAATCCAAGTCTGGTCACTTCCCAGCTGTGTGAGCCTGGACAGGTTACTGAACCTCTCTGTGTTTTAATTCCTCATCTGTACAATAAGGGATTGGAGGACAACCTACCCCTCAGGGTTATTGTATTAAATGAGTTAATGTGTATAAAGTGTTCGGAAAGGCCTGGCTGGCTGGGGAGATGTATCGGCCATCATCACCATCATCATCATCATCATCATCATCCCCTGAGGGCCCTGGGCTCTGTCTCTCTCAGCCTCACCATCATGTCCTTGGGCCAGTTCCTCTATATGTCTCACTTCAGCTATAAACACGACCTCCAAATGGGTCCTCTTGCCTCTGGCCAGGCCTCCTCCAACCCATTCACCCACAGTGCTAGGGGGGTCTTCTCTCTCTCTCTTTCACACACACACACACACACACTCACACCCGGCCATGCCACTCTACTGCTCTAGACTCCTCAGTGGCTCCCCATTGCCCCAATATAGAGTTCAGACTGGAGGTGTGGGGAGTCCGTGGCAGATGTGGGGGACCAAGCCCAGGCAGAGAGCTTGAGGCAGACTGAGGAGGAGAGGCCTCAGTGGAGGAGGCTTGGAGGCCACCACCGGCCAGACCCCACGGCACTGCCCCCGGGGTTACCTAAGTGTGGTCCGCAGGGTCTCCCCCGGCTTGGAGAAGTGAATCCAGAAATCCTGCGCGGAGCCCAGGCTGCAGGGAGAGAGGACAGGAAGCACGTGGCACAGGGTGCCCAGGGGACTCAGAGAGGGAAGGGGACACCCACAGGGACAAGGTGGAGAAGCCACAGGTGGAAGGACCCTGGCCAACTGGAGGAGATGGTCATCCTCAGGATGGACCCGGCCTTCCCCGTCCCCACGAGCCCCGATCCCCGTGGCACCGGGAGTCAGGGGCTGGAAGCTGTGATCCCCTGAGCAGAGAGCGGCAGAGGCCCGAGGGGCTGCCGAGCTCGGGGTGCTGCATCCTGTCGCCTTACTTCACGGAGGCCTCCCGGACCCGCGGGCGGGAGGGCAGGGTCTCCAGCAGCTGCCACACGCCTTCCCGCGAGATGCCGTTGAGGCTCAGGCTAGGGGGGAAAGGAGGCTCAGGATGGCGCCTGCCAGCCCCTCACCCCCCAGCTGTCACTGCAGAAGAGGCTGAGTGTCCAGGCCGGGGCGCTGGGGCGAGAGGACCAGGAGGGACACTTCCACGCCCAGGAGGAACGGCACCAGGCCCCGAGTCCCTGCGAGCTGCACCCGGCCACTGCCCCTGTGGCCTGCACAGGGCGGTGAAAGACCCTACGGGCAGCCCCACCCTCCGGGGCAGGGACAGGGAGGACCAGGGCGCAAAGCTCTGTTGCCTAGCAACAGGTCAGAGCCTGGTGGAGGTGGAGCAACAGTGTGGATGGCTTCCTGGGGACCCTCCTCCTCCTGCGGGGACATCTCCAAATCTGTGTCCCCCAGAACTGCCCCTTCCCTCTGTCCCCGGGTTCCCCAGTGATGCCCTCTAGGGACGCGGCCATGCTCTGGCCCGGGAGCCTCCCTCTCCCCTGTCCTAAGCCTGCTCCCCACTTACTCGAGCGACCCCGAGATGGGCACCTGGGGCAGGTGTTCCAGAAGCCATCTGAGCCCATCGTCACCCAGCAGGTTCTCTGCGAGACTGCAAGGGGTCGGTCACAGGGGTGGGTGGTGGTCCCCGTGGCCACCGTGTCTACTGTCACTGCTACTCAATGTCACCACGCCATCCCTGGCACCACACCCGCAATATCACCACCGTCACCCTCACCCGGGATGCCCCCACACTGCCCCGCCCTGCCCTCCCCGGCTCCCCCAGCAGGCCCGGCCCCCAGGCTG
>NW_026000221.1:21286950-21329979 GCF_001458135.2 Marmota marmota marmota
ACCCGGGATGCCCCCACACTGCCCGCCCTGCCCTCCCCGGCTCCCCAGCAGGCCCGCCCCAGGTGCCCCTCAGTATCTGGGGGCGCCCCAGGCCTGCGGGTCCAGGAGGCTCTCAGGAGTTCGAGAAAAGCCAGTTCACTTTCACCCGACCCCTGGCCTGTGTCGGAGCCATGATACATTCAGGGATGAGAGAAAGGTTGGGGCCTGCCCCTCTGGTTGGGTCACACGGGAAACCATGGGACAGGTTCCCATTCCCTGTCCTGGAGCCATCTGTGGTTTGAGCCACAGTTTCTGGATCAATGTCACCAGCTGGGTAACAGGGGCAGCCTCGGGGCCCAGGTCCTACAGCCCTTTCTGAAGGGCTCCCAGAAGTCGGTTCTGCCACGTGGGGACCGGGGATGGGAGAGAGAAAATGGCCCAGGGACGGTTTAGGGATGTCCCGGGAATCTTACGCCTCTCCTGACAGTGGATCCGAAGGTGTAGGTGGCCCGTGGGAGTCATGCCCACACGCGCCAGCACCCCAGCCCTACCCAGGCACGAGTCCCGCCCCTCCCCTGACTCACTCCAGTTGGCTGAGGTTGTCACACTTGCTCAGCAAACAGCACAGGGGCTCCACGTGCTCCAGGCTCAGGCTGCAGCTCCGGAACCTGGGGGGTGAGGGAGGACATCAACAGGGGACCAGGCAGTCAGCTCTGGGACCACTCCATCCTGGCTAGACCTGGGCGTGGCCTCTGGGCTCCACCTTGGATCTTCAGAAACTACCCAGCACACCCTGATCCCACCCCCCATACGGGCTCCACCGGGCACCCAGGTTGGTGTTGCTGGAGATCAAACCCAGGGCCCCTGCCCGCTGGGCACGACTCCACCACCGAGGCGCACGCCCAGGCCCCGGTTCTGCACTTCCTCACCTCCTGCAGAAAAGCTGCCTGCCACTGAGGTAGGAGCCCATGCAGATGGCTGGGTGCCCATCCTGGCCCTGTCCCTTACTGCTCTGTGACCACAGCTGGCAGCTGCTAAGCGTAAGTGTGTGCAAGGTTCTTAAAATGGTTCAGTAACAGAGAACTGGCAGCTGCTTTTGCTCAAAGCACTGACTCTTCGTCAGCGCCGGCAGGTGCCCAGGGGATCCCTAACGGCATCTCTGCTGCGTTTTGTGTCTGTCTCCTTTATTAACTTGGGACCAGGTCCCTGCTCCCCTCTGGTGGGCACGTTGATCCTGTAAGCAGCGTGACGTGGGTTAACTAGCCCTAGATTCCCATGACCTATCCACCCCCTTTAAGACTGAGGACAGCGAGATAAGAGCCACGGAACTGTTCTCAAGGTTTGCCAGAGCCTTGGAGGGCACCTAGAAGAACTGCAGTCACCTCGGATTCCAGAAAATCAGAGCCTCGTGGACAGAATACTGTGCCCCACCCCCCTGAGGTCACCTCCATGCCAGTAACTGAGGCTGGAAGCAGGAGCCATCATCTCATGAAAAATGGATTGTCCCTCAAGTGATAAGGACATCTCCAGAGCGACCTTGCAGACAGTGACCAACCAGGGCTGGCCTGACCAAGAGGACCGACTTCCACCAGCTGCGGGAATCCCAGCCATAGATGTCCCCACCCCTGCCCTCGCTCCCCTGTTCTCTAAAACCTCAAAGTTCCCGTCAGTCCCTTGAAGACACATCTTTGGTCACTCTACCCCACATCTGCTCTTCCTGGCATGCCCACGCTGATTCAGATCCCTTTCCTGTCCTTCCCCGCTGTGCAGCTCATTGATGGGCACATTGGCAGAGGTGGCAGAGATGGACAACCAGAGGGATGGGTCCAAGTCTCACAGGAGAGCTGGTGACAGCTGGTGACATCGAATAGTTTCTAGAAACATCGTCTCTGCATTCAGAGGTTGCCCTCTCTCTCTCTCTCTCTCTCTCTCTCTCTTGTTTTTGGTACTGGGGATTGAACTCAGGGGCACTTGACCACTGAGCACCGTCCCCAGCCCTGTTTTGTATTTGATTTAGAGACAGGGTCTCCCTGAGTTGCTGAGTGCCTCACTTTTGCTGAGGCTGGCTTTGAACTCTAGATCCTCCTGCCTCAGCCTCCTGAGCAGCTGGGATTACAGGCGTGTGTCACCAGGCCCGGCCAGAGGGTCCCCTCTTGCTCCGGGTTCTGCTTTCATGCAACACCTTCCTCCTTCTCTCCTGGGGCCCACAGAGCCTGGCTGGGTTCAGCAGGGGAAGGACCCTAAGGTCGGTGGGTGCGGCCGCCTTGGGCATGGCTTCATTCGGCTCACAAACCCCGCAGCACGGTGGCTCAGAATCGGAGGGCCGGGAACTGAGGGCTCGCCCAGGTGCCAGGCCTCGGTGGGGCCGGGCTTGGGCAGCTGGCCAGCAGGTGGTGACGCCCCCCGCAGCGCCAGCCCCTGTGTTCTGGCCGGGCGGGCGCAGACCCCTTGCCTCCCTTTGCAGGCTCTCAGCTCTCTCTGGACCTCCACTTCTTCATGTCGGGCGCAGCGAGTCTCCCTGCAGGGTCCTTCCGGTCTGTACTCTGTCTGACCACGCAAGAGGCCAGTCTACTGTCCCCAAAGCCCCCCGGTCTGGAACACGGTTAGGGGCACTTACCCACAGCACACGCCTTCCTTGTCCTCGCTAGGTCTGAAGTGCAGGGTGGCGTGAGTCAGGGACCTGGAGCAGACAGCACCCGGCTCAGCCACCCACTGCCACAGGGTGCTCCCAGGGGACAGGCATCCCTCCTCAGAGGCGCAGCCTGTGACGGGGTCCCGTTGCCTTCGTCCTGTCCCTCGTACCCACAGTCTCCAGGCCCAACCCTCTGAGCCTAGCCTGGTCGTTCCAGGACAATGCCCACCTGAGGTCCACCTTCTGAACCCGTGGGCACAGGCTGAAGACGTCGGCCAGCAGCAAGGGGCTTCTTGGGGACAGCCCCGTCGGGCTCAGCCTGAGAAGCAAAGGAACAGAAGCGAGATCATGGACGAGAAACCTGGATAGGTCGGAGGGCAGGAAAAGGGGGCAGTGCGGGGAGGGCTGTGCAGAGCCATGGGGAAGGGACTCGAGAGGGACAAGGGGCCTGGGAGGCCAGCAGGCTTGGATTTGCTGTGTGACCTTGAATAAGTTACTTGACCTCTCTAAGCCTCAGCTTCCTTATCTGGAAAAGAGAACTGGACAGTGGTCTATCTTCTTTTCTGGTGTTTGGGGGTGTGATTACACCCAGCAGGCATGACACTGGCCCCCCACCGTGTTTACTACTGTTGTAACACTACTGTTTGTGCCCATAACACAGACTTGACAGTGTGAGAAGCCTCAGGCCCTCGAGGGGAGTTTCTTTATGTGAACACTATTGAGTTTTGAGCTCAATACTTCTTTGTTGTGGGGACCCTCCTGTGAGAGCTCTTGTTAGATGCCACTCCTAGCTGTGACAACCAGAAACACCTCCACTGCCCAATGTCTCCTGAGGGGGCAAAATCACTTCCACTTCCAAACCACCACCTTAGAGAAGTGCGAGGTCCACCTTGCCTTGGAGGCATCCCCAGGTCCTCCATAACCCCCATCTCCTCCACTTTCTCTCCAACGAGTCTCCTGGCCCGCCTTGTTGCTCTCCAGCTTGACTCCGTCATGCCTCGGGGCTTCACACATGCTGTTCCCTCTGCCTGGAATGCAGTTCCTTGCTCTTCTTCACAAGGCAGGCTCCCTCTCCTACTTGAGGTTGCAGCTCAGGGTCCCCCCTAAGATATGTTCCCTGCCACTCTGCCATCTTCTAACTCAGCTGTCCAGTTGTCCACTCATTTACCATCAAGAAAACTCACCTTATCCCTGGCCACATTCGTCTTATTTGATTTCAATTTGCATATGGCTCGGCTCCTTGTGCGACAAGGCGAGCTCCAAGAATCAAGGACCTGCTCATTTTCTTTTTCCCTGATGTGTCTCCAGTGCCCCAAATAGTGCCTGGCTCACAGCAGATGCACAAACACCGCAGGTTGAGCAAAACAAAGTGTAAGCCCTGGTAAGGGTCGGGCTGGCCAAAGACAGATGAGGAGTTGGGACCAAAGCTGTGTGACTTAGGCAAAGAAAAGCCCCTCTCTGGAGTGAGGATTCCCACCTGTTCATTTTAGCCTGCCTTATGATTAGTATAGGAGCCCTTCCCGACCCATTCTGTCCAGGCAGGTGGGGAGGACCACAGAGGGGCCGTGGGTCGGCTGTTGTGCAGCTGCGGGCCTCTGGATGCTGCCATGCCTCCCCTGTCCCCATAGGAGTGGACGACAAGCAAGACCCCAGAGGTGACGTGAGCCGTCCTAGGCGTCCCAGGCCCTCGGCCTTGGTATTCATGGTGCTGTTAACAATATTATGATTTAATTTCCTGTTGTATTTTCCATCTCAGCCGCAGCTGCTTGGAGAATATTTAAAGTAAATCCTTTTTAAATTCTAACCAGTCTGAGCTGAAATTAGAAAATAGAAATTTTAAATACTTTGGGAGAGGCTGCTTTAAAGCTTCACTGTGACGGAGCTAAGATGGTGACCTTTAAAAAAAGGGAGTGTGACATATATGTGGCCTGCACCTGTACCGGCCCTTCTTAGGAGCAGGTGACCTTCCTGTGGCCGGGAGAAGGACGGTAGTGCATTTTGAGGAACTGGCTTGTGTGGGTCCCAACCTTGGGGAAGGGCAGGGGCACAGAAAACCCATTTGCCAGATGAGGAGCCTGAGACCCCCTGGGGACAAATAACTCCCCTGCTCTCAGGTTGACAGAGAGTTGGGGGACGTTGGAAGCAGATTTGAGTGCCCAGCTGTGCCTGATGAAATCATGACCCCCCCAGGGCAGGAGGGAGGAGGAAGAGGAGGCGGCTTTGTAACAGAAGGGCCTTGGGACAGGGGCCCGGGAGCAGAAATGTGGGATCTTACTGCAGCAGGCGCAGCTGGGGGAGCCGCGGCAAGCAGTGCAGCAAGGTCTCCAGGCTCTGGTCGCTCAGGGTCTCGCAGGATAATCTGCAAAAGAGCATCTGAGTGAGGAGGGGAACCTTCCAGGGAAGCAGGGAGCAGGGCCTCCCAGCCAGGACCTTCTGCAGATGGGGCTTAACCAGCGCTGCTTGAGACTCTTCCCCACAACACGGGGTCCTTGACTTAGTGCTGGGGCTGGAAGGTTGGAGAAATCTGGAAAATACTGGGAGGAGCCAGACCCAACCCCCTCTGCACGCTGCACCACGAACTCCCGAGGGCTTTCCCCTCTACCCAGATGGGCGAGCAGGGCTGCGATCTGCGGGCACCTAGAGCGCCCGCTGCACCCCCGGTAGTGAGCGTGCCGCTTCAGTGGGCAGAGCAGGTCAGCAAGAGGAGGCGCGAGTCAGCCCGTCAGAGCCCACCTTCCTGCTCATCGCTCGTCTGGACACTGCAACAGCCCCCGCTGCACTCAGGAGACCTCCAGACACCCACCCGGGGTCTCTGCTCTCTCTGAGCACCCTGGGATTTACCTACGTCCTCTACTAGGGGGCAGGAGCCGCTTGTGGTCCTGCTTTCTCCCCTGTGGTCCCTGTGGTCTCAGGGCAGGCATTGGGCAAGGCCTGCAGCATTCAGGTCATCCTTGTGTCCCCCAGAGCCTGGTCCTGAGCCTGGTAGACAGTTGGTGCTTGAGAGTTAAGTGCTCCAAGTGTGCTCCATGCTGTGTGGCAGCGTTGCTGCTCAAGAGAGCCTGGAGGCAGCCTGGGTGCACTCTAGACTCTGGGGGGACCTGGAGCAGCACGCAGCACGGCCTCACGGCAGAGAGTCAGTATCCAAAGACGTGGATACACAAACACTCTGAAGAGCACGTAGGAGACGATCGGGGGCAACTGGGTATCGATGGGATGTATGATGCTTTTAAGGAATCACTGTTAGTATTTTAGGTCTGATAATGGCTATGTTAAAGCTCTGCACACTGGAATACACACAGATGAGTACGTAAGGTAATGGGAATTGATTCAAAATATAAGCTGGGCGCATTGGGACATCTGGGCCGAGCCACGATGCTCTGGCGCTGGCCTGTAACCCCAGAGGCTCGGGAGGCTGAGGCAGGAGGATTGTGAATTTAAAGCCAGCCTCAGCTCCTTAACAAGTCCCTAAGTAACTCAGTGAGACCCTGTCTCTAAACAAAAACCAAAAAAACAATACAAAGGGCTAGGGATGTGGCTCAGTGGTTAAGCGCCCCTGGATTCACTCCCCAGTACCAAAAGAGAAAAAATTACCCTGAGTGAGTGTGTGAGCGGGTTGAGATAGGTGGAGACCACCTGAGTGTTCTTTACATTTCTATAGATGCTTCAAAGTCTCCATAATAAAATGCTGTTGAAATTAAAATGTGGTTTTGCAGCGGAGACTCTAACCCAACCTTGGCCAGGTGATCAAGTTCCACATCAGCAGGGGTACGTCGAGGGCACCGGCCCTGAGAGGGTATGTTGAGAGGGCATTTTGCCTCTGTGATGTTCTTCCCCTAAGCCCAGGTTAGCTAAGAGAAAAACAGAGAAACTCCAACCAAACGTCATTTCCCACAGCAGCTGACCAGTCCTCCTCAGAACCACCAAGAGCAGGAAAGACACAGACAGAACAGGAAACTGCTGAAGGCCAGAGAAGGCCGAGGAGCTTGGTGTCTATATGCAACATGGGGGTCCCGAGTGGAATCCTGGGTCACAGCAAGAATGAGCATTGGTTAAAAAAAAAAAAACTGGAATATTCAGAATAAAGCAGAAGTCAAGTTAATGGTCATGTGCCCAGGTTGGTTTCTTCACTGTGTTGGGTGGACTGTGGCCGTGTGAGATGTTAACAGCAAGGGAAACGGGTTCGGGGGATTCTAGTGGCAACATTTTTGTAAATCAAATCTGAAATTGGCACCAGGTGCGGTGGTGCACGTCCGTAATCCCAACAGTTTGGAAGGCTGAGGCAGGAGGATGGCGAGTTCAAAGCCAGCTTCAGCAACTTTGCAAGGCACTCAGCAAGTCAGTGAGACCCTATCTCTAAGTAAAATACAAACAAGGGCTGGGGATGTGGCTCAGTGGTGAGTGCCCCTGAGATCAATCCCTGGTACCACCCCTCCCCCACCAAAAAAAATCTGAAACTGTCCTAAAATAACTTGTTAAAAAATGAGCTGGTGGCTGGGGATGTGGCTCGGTGGTGGAGCACTTGCCTAGCATGCACTAGGCCCAGGGCTCCATCTGCGGTACAGGAAAAATAAAAAATCAATCAAACAAATAGAATCAAATCTGATCCACAGATCTTGATCTTCAGGGAAAACTATGTCAAACAATTGGGCGTTGCAGAAGGATCTTTCCTGCATGGTAAGATCCCTGACTGACAAATGAAGTAACCCCCTGCCTCAGTATCTGTATGTGTCTGAACACGGAGAAAGGTCTGGAAAGGACACGGGCCAGGAAGTCAACATGGATTACCTTGTTGGAAAGGCTGGGAGGGCATTTAAGATGAAACCAAAAGCAAGACGCAAGCAGAAAGTCCTGGCCCCGGACTGTAAATGTAGGTGAACATCCCAAATCCAAAAATCCGAAATCAAGAATGCTCCAAAATTGGAAACTTTTTGAGTGCCAGCTGACATGATGCCACGGGTAGAAGATTCCACATCTGACCTCAGGTGAGGGGTTGCAGTCAGAAGCAGAGGCCCACTAGAAATGTCTGAAATTACCTTCAGGGCACGCGCATAAGGTGTATAGGAAACGGAAATGAACCTCCGTTTAGACTTGGGTCTCATCCCCAAGACATCTCACTGTGTATATGCATAAATGTCCCAAATCTGAAACAAAGTCCCAAATCTCAGACACTGCTGGTCCCGAGCATTTCAGTTACTGGATACTTAAGTAGGTAAAAACTGAATATGCAAATAAATGTGGCGGAGAAGGGGGCGTGGCGGAGAAGGGGGCGTGGCGGAGAAGGGGGCGTGGCGGAGAAGGGGGCGTGGCGGAGAAGGGGGCGTGGCGGAGAAGGGGGCGTGGCGGAGAAGGGGGCGTGGCGGAGAAGGGGGCGTGGCGGAGAAGGGGGCGTGGCGGAGAAGGGGGCGTGGAGAAGAAGGGGGCGTGGAGAGAAGGGGCGTGGAGAGAAGGGNGCGTGGAGGAGAAGGGGGCGTGGAGGAGAAGGGGGCGTGGAGGAGAAGGGGGCGTGGAGGAGAAGGGGGCGTGGAGGAGAAGGGGGCGTGGACAAGCGACAACCTGGATTTGATCAGAGAAGGGGGCTGTGCAGGCCAGGCAGCTTGTCTAGACCCTTTAAGGTAATTATTGTAATACAAGGACAACGAGGACAACCGAAGGACAGGCTGACCATGGGCTTTGCAGGTGAGGAAGCTGAGGCCCGGGAGTTAAAGTCATTTGCCTAAAGTCACCAGCTTGTAGGTGGCTCAATCAAGATTCCTGGTTGCAAGTCCAGTCCCTGGTCACAGACCCAGGTGTTCGGGTGAAGGTGGTCCTGGGGGTGTGGAACTCCAAGGAAGGGCTTTTAGAGGTGACAACCTTTAGCCACATAGGCGGGCCCACGTGGGTGCCTGGGTGGGGACAGACAGGGCTCCCCGGTGTCCTGGGGTGAGTGGTGGGGAGTGGAAGGTCCTGCATGGCAGGTTCCGGTGGGAGAGGTGGTGTCCGAGGCTGGGGGCTACTGAGGACAACCAGTCTCCTACCAACAGGCCGGAGATCCCCCATGGGCAAGGGCTAGCAGGGCCTGGCAGGGAGGGGCGGGAGAGACTCCTGTCTTCTAAACAGGAGCCCCTACCCCCACCCTGGTTACATGGGGCCCTCTGTGGCTGTGTCTTGTCACTTACTGCACTTCCAGTGGCCCTGGACACTGCTCCAGAGTGGCAAAGAGGCTGGTGAGGCTCAGAGGCTCCAGCTGACACTCCTTGAGGCTGAGAAGGGACAGAGGGCAGGACAGGGGATCAGAGAGGGCCCAGGGCCCTGTCCAGCTGGGGTCCCTCTCCTCCTCCTCAGTGGCAGGCTCCCTAACCTGCTCAGCATTCTCTCCTTTCCCCAGGGTCCCTTACTCCCTGGCAACTCCTGTTCTACCACAAGGATAGCCAAGGCCTCTGAGTGTCCCGCTGCCCCATCCAGGGATCCTTCCGACCCTCCCATTGCACTGCCTGAGCCTGGGCCACCATCCTCACGCACCTGGACCATCTAACACTCTCTGAGTTCTCCTTTTGGAAATCTGCAAATCTGACCAGGCCTCTCTACCTGCTTAAAACCCTCTGTGGCTCCCTATTACCTTTAGACCAAGCGGGAATGCTTTTCTCACTGTCTCCCTGTGCTCTTGTCCTCTATGCGCTCTAGTCACACAGAAATACTGAGAGCCAGGGGCTCCTTCATCCTGTCCCTCCTGCCTGGGGCACTACTCACTCTCTCCTCCCCGTAACTCTGTTGGGACCTCCGCTTAGGTATCTCTCCTGGGGAGGATGTTGAGTCCCAGCTGGGGTCTCAGTCTCTGGTGGCAGAGAGGGAAACCTCTTAAATCCCAGGCCACACTCCAGCAAAAGCACTCCGCCTTTCTCTCTACACCCCACCTCTCTTGTACATGGTAGTATATTTGGGAGAGAGGTAGCCCCTTTCTGTTAATTGATGTCCCTGAAGCAGATGGCAACCCAGGCACTGGGGACTGGGCTTCCTTGGAGGGCAGGACGGTCCTGTCTGCTTTAGAGAAGTGTGAAATCTGCTCTCTCAGAACACTGGGGCCGGGCTGTGAGCTGCCCCAAGGGCTCCAGCAGCGCCCACGCTCATGGCTGTGGTTTTACCTTCTCTCCGACTCTTTCTCTTCCCTCGCTCCCAATCCCCAGCTCAGGCCCTCTAGGTCCTACCCACTCCCTAACCCCCCACTCCATGTGGTTACCCCAAAACAAGAAGCAGGAGACAGTACCAGAAGCTCCTGGGGATGCTGCGCTGACCGAACCCGGAGAACTGGGCTCTGGCTGGGAACTCTGGAGAGGAGCCACCCGTCCACCCATCCCTGCAAGGAACGTTCGAATCAGCCACGTTGGAACCGGGCACTCAGAAGTCAGGGCTGGAGGGGCTCCCACAGGCAGCCAGCCCTCGATCCAGGGCCCCCTCCATGCACAGACAGGGAAACTGAGGCCCGGGGAAACTAGGGTGAGAAAAGCAAGCAGCTCAAAGCCGTCCCAGGGCGGCCCGCAGAAGGTGCAGGGAGTCAGGACAGAGCCCCTCCCCGCCCCATCACGGGCTTTGCAATCCATGTGATTTGTGCCTCCATGTCCCCGAGAGGTTCCCCAGAAACAGAGGCCCTAGATGGCCCACGTGACCTGGCGATGCTTTGCCCACCCCATACATCAGCTGAAGTCACTGCCCAGGGGGCCCCTTCCCAGGAGAGCCCGGGACGTCCGTCCCCACTAGGGGGCAGCCGCGGGCACCCGCAAAGCGCGCAGTGCGTCCGGCGTTGGCCGCCGAGAGGTGGAAAGCTGTTTTTCCAAGAGCATCCACGGTTTCTCGGGGTGCGGCGGGGCAGTGAGTCACATGAAGCCGAGTCGGCAAAAGCCCCAGATCAGAAACACAGCTGCCCGGTGCCCTCCCACGCGGCAGCTGTCGCAGGCAGCTGCTTAGCTGTGGCTGTGGTCGGGTCCTCCCCGCAGCGCCCCGCCCTCCTCCAGGACCCTGGGGGCAGCGACTCGTTCTACGGGGCAGGGGCGGTTTCAGAAGCAGGGTGACTTCCGGTGCCTGACTGGGGGCCGGGGGGGGGGGTTGCCCAAGCCCAGTGGCCAGCATGGATGTGGGGATGGGGACCCTTGGAGGAAATGGGCATCAGGGCAAGAGGGGAGCCCACCCCATTTCCCTGGAATGCCCGTCCTCACCTGCCTCTCTTGTCACCCTGCAGGAGGATCTGCTGGCTCTCCAAGCTGGAAGCAGAGAGGAGGCAGCTATTTGAGAAAGGGCAGAGAGAGGACCTCCGACCCAGCCCTGGAGAGGCCAGACCCCCGGTATAGGAGGGCTGGGGGGCAGCCTGCTTCCTCAGCGAGTCCAGCAAGGGGAGATCACATCGGAGCGCATGGCCAATGTCATTTTACTGGGTTCTCACGATAACACCGTGAAGGTAGACCGTGAAGGTAGAAATTAGAATTTCTGAGTTTCATTTTACACATAAAGAAACTGAGATGTGGGTGAGCTCAAGGATCTGCCCAAAGCTGCATGGCTGGGAGGTGGCTCAGCCGGGTCCCTCTGCCATGCACCTCCTGTTCTTGGGGACCTGGGGGTAGGAGGCTCAGCGCCTCTGGAACCATGGGGCTGTGTATGGGGGGCCACAGGTCTGTGCTGGCTGGTGTTCTCCCTCTGTGGTCTCATCAGCTCCAGAGGTCTCAGGTCCCTGAGCTCCCAAGGCCACCACAGGGTTCCCAGTGTTCCTATAAGTCTCTGAGAACAACTGGGAGAGGGAGTAAGGGGGGCTGATGGGCTTTGTTCCACGGAGAATTTGGGAAACTTGGGTGTTTCCGGGGCCATGTTGTTCCATCCCTCCCTCCACCCACCCCTCCCTCCATCCCTCCATCCTTCCACCCTTCCCTCCACCCCTCCATCCCTCCATCTCTCCACTGGACACCTAACACATCCTCACTGCACCTGGTACCATCTAAGGCTCTGGGGATGGATGTGTGGTGACATGACACACGAGGGACCCAACTGGAAGCTGATGGCCTGTGGGACGAGGGGTCAGGCAGGGCGAGGGGCAGAGGGGCACTCACCTGACATCCAGGTGGGCCGCCCACTGCAGAGCAGACATGCACTGGGACAAACAGCACACGGCACTCAGGGACACACCGTTCTCGCTGAGGCTGCAGATCACAGGGTGACAATGACGGAGGCCACCCAGGACTCAGACACACCTTCTTTGGTCAGAGCACAGGACAGGGAGTTGGGGGGTGTTGTCCCTGATTTCAGATGACAGAACCCACCAAGCCCCAGGTGCTTGGAGATCACCCCTCCCAACCTCATTGGACAGAAAGGGAGACAGAGGCCAGGCAGAGGCCAGGTGTCGCCCAAAGTGACAAGACATGAGGTGACAGAGCCGAGGTTGGAACTCAGTGGTTCCCTTGGTCTGTGACCCGTCTAAGCAGTGCTTTTTGGCCCAGAGTGGGCTCAGTCTCCCCACCTGACGGAGGAGGGTGACACCGGTGCAAAATGAAATCCTGGGGCCCCACCCTTCCTTTCATCTGTGGTCCCTCTGTCAACCTGTCGAGGGCTTTTCATTTGCCACTTAACTGCCCACTCCTCAGGATGAGGACCCCAGCAGGGTGCGCAGGGCCCTCCCAGGCACTGGTCAGTGGAGCCCCGTGTTAGGAGGTCACACAGGGACGTGCCCTGAAGGCTCAAGCTACGTGGTGTCATCTGCCTGCGAAGTGGAGGCCTTCCTTCCTGCCCAGGTGCAGGCCCCAGCAGGACCCGGAGCAGCCTCCTTTTTGCCAAGCTAGTCTCAAGACAGTGTCCAAGCAGGAAGGTTGGGCAAACAGTGATCGTGCCTCCAGTTCATGTGTCTTCTGACTGGGAACTAGGGGCTCAGAGAGGTGAGCCAACCCACCCAAGGTCACACAGTAAGTAGGTAGCAAAGTCAGCTGGGGCCCCAGGACCTGTGACCTCTCACCAGTGCTCCTCTCATTTTGGAGGAGGGGGCTGTAGGAGCCAAGGATGCTCTGATCTGCTGCAGGCAAAATTTGGGGATCCTTGACCTCCTGCAGGGCTCCTTTCCACAGTGGACAGCCTCCTCTCTGGTCACCCTGCTAGAGTGCCCTTTCTGGCATAAACTCTCCCTTCCTACCCAGACCAAGTCCCATCCCACAGTCCCTGACGGCTCCCAGGGGCCAGCACGGGGCCAGCCGTTAGTCACCAATGCTTCCCCCTGCTCCCGCTGGACTTCCCATGACCCCCCAGGCCCTGAACACGACCCATGCCCGCCCTAATGCAGGTGGCTGGGTTCCCAGGGGTCCAGAGCTGCAGAGCTGAGTTTGAGAAGTGAAACCCCGAGTGAGAAGCTGGCCTTCGGGGCCCGTCTCCACGGGAAAGAAGTCGTTGCCTAATCGAAGCTGAAGGAGCAACGGCCCTGCATGGGCACTTTCTCTTTTTCTGCATCGGCAACTGGGTCTGGGGACTCACAGGTATTTTCTGTAACCCCAGGAGGGCGGGGGAGTGACACAGGTGTCCCCACCCCATCCTGCAGAGGACAAACCCCAGCTCTGCCTAGCTGGCTACTTACTTCAAGGATTGCAGGGGGCCCAGCCCCAGGAGCAGCTGGGCCAGCAGGGTCACCCCCTCGTCCCCCAGGGAGTTGCCTGAGAAGCTGGAGGGGGGGGGAGAGAAACCATCAGTGGGGGGTGGGCGGGTGCTGACCTGGGTCTCTGCCCTGTCACTGGCTTCTCCTGAAATGGGCACAGCCTGGGCTGCCAGGCTGGGTCCCGCAGATCTACAGGGGGCCGCTGGGCCTCCCCCAGGTTCTTTCCTGAGGCTCATGCACTCCTGGGGGGTGCGGGGGTGGGCTTCAGAGGGCGTCAAATGTTGGGAACGTGCATTTGGGGAGAAGGGGACACAGCTTTCATCAGATTCTCTGATGGGCTCCTAACTCCAGGAAAAGAATGCCCACCCGATCTAAGCAGTCAAAACGCCACGCCAACACCCTCCCGCCCATGGACTCACTCCAGGTGACCCAGGTGGCCGCTTCCTCCCAGCGCCCTGCAGAGCTGCTCCAGGTGCTTGGTCTGGAAGCCACAGTGCGTCAGCCTGCAGCGGGAGACCGCAGCCCTGCACGCCTGCCCGCAGGCGGAGGTCACAGCCCCGCCACCCACCACACCCACAGAGCCAGGCTTGCAGGGGAGGAGGGACAGGAACACATCTGGCACCTAGACAGACAGACAGACAGACGAGGGGGGCCACCACACCCCACCTGCACCCTGCATCTCTGTAGGATGGTACACGTGGGCAGAGGCAGAGACAGAGGGACAGAGGAGGACAGACCACAGAAGACCAAGGGTGGTGGAGGAAGAGAGACCTCGAAAGACACAGGAATGAGGGAGACAGACAGACAAGAGGAGACACAGACAGACAGGACGAGAAAAGCCAAGAAGAGCCCCGGAGGGGCCCTGCGGAGGCTGAGGCCCAGGGTCAGGATAGCAGGGGCCCCGAGGAGTCCCCTCCTCCCCAGCCAGAGTTCCCGTCTTCAGCTGCTGGGCTCAGAGAGCTGGGGGAGCAGGTCCCCTGGGCAGGGGAAGGGGCTGAGGGGGCTGCCTCGTTGAGCCCCATCTGGGGTGGGGGACAGCTGGGCCACAGGTCCTGGACACAGCAGGGCATGGTGTCCTCCGGGGAGCATAGAGGGCTGGAGCCTGAGGTTTGGGACAGGCCTCGGGTGGAGGAAGAGGGGAGGCTAGAACCACACGGGGCCTGGAGGCCATCGGCATACCTGATCCTTCGGGAGCTCGGAGGTAGCTCACAGGACAGGGGGGACATGAGGTTGTCAAGAAATGCAGCCCTGGAGGGACACACACCAAGGCCAGGTAAGCGGACACCTCGCCCACTATCTTCACAGTCCTTCGCCAGCTGCACCTTGCGCACTGTTCAGTCTCTAGGCTGGGCCGGGAGTCAGTGAGACCTTGATTCCAAGTTGGCCCGGGGTGTGTCACTCGATAGTATGACATGTGTGAATTGACTCAGCACAGAGCTTACTACATACATAGTAAATGCTCAATTAACCTCCGCTGCTACTATCATTAATCTGAACATCCTCATCAGTGACACCATCGATGGCTGCGCCAGCTCTGACCAGCTCTGACCTCAGATGCTGCACAAGAGACTGTGGTGGACACAGAGGAGGAAGAGCTGGGTCTGTCCGTGTGCGAGGCCGGGACAGCCCGGGAGGAGGACACGCAGAAACGAGGCCTTGTGCCACAGAGAGCTGGAAGTTCTGACCAGCAGCCTGAGCCATCCGCTGGGTTGAGGCTGCAGGGCCTCAGACTCCGGAGCATCCGTCTCTGGCTCCCCCCACCCCTCCCCCCGCATGTGTCCACACCCTCCATCTCAGGGCTGTCTTCAAGCACCAAAAAATGGGGAGGCCCATTGACCTTCCCCTGGACAGCAGCACCCCCTGCCAAGCCTGCTCACTTCCTGTCCCTTTGTGCATTAGTCAAGGTCTTCCCTGCCACCCTGCTGTGGTTGACCCTGACCAGACAGGGGCTGGGAGGACGCTGGGCCTACCTCTCCTGGGTCCCCCCCTGCTCTTCTGGCTCTTGGGTAAACGTGAGGACCGCGGTTCTGTGCAGCAGGCTGTGGAGAGAGGAGGGGTCGGGGAGGGAGAGGTGAAGACTTCTGCTGGGTGCCCCATCTGGAGGGGCCCTAGGGAGCCCCCCAGCTCCAGCTGAACCCCTTCCTCTGACTTCCACTGCCAGTTTCCAGGCAAGACTGTGAGAGAAACATGAAATCCCGCCTCCTCTGTGGTTTGGACCTCAGGCTGCAACGCCCCTCCTCCGCAGTTGGTGATCCTCGTACACTGGGAGCACCCTGGGCTGAGGGCGCTGTCCCTTGTCCCTGGAGGACATCTCAATGATCCTTGTTAACTTTTAGGATTGGGTCCTTCAAATGTTTTGCTTTTTAAATGCAATTAATTTTTTTTCTTGCAAAAATGGGAATTACAAATTCTCTTTCTTCCTTCCTCCTCCTCCTCTTCCTCCTCCTCCCTCCCTCCTCCTCCTTCTTCTTCTTCTCCTTCTTCAGGTTGAACCCTAGGGTGCCCAACCATTGAGCCACCTCCTCAGTCCTTTTCATTTTATTTTGAGGCAGGGTCTTACTACGTTGCTCAGATTGTCCTGGAACTTGTGTGTCCGTCTCCCAGGTTACTGAGATAACGGGCATCGGCACTCAGCCAACTGGGCATTGTCCCCAAGGTGTTTTACCACTGAGCTACATCCTCAGTGAGAACATTTTAAAGTTTTTTTAAAAAATTGGGACAGGGTCTCACTAAGTTGCTCAGGGCCTTGTTAAGTTGCTGAGGCTGGCCTCAAACTTGTGACCCTCTTGCCTCAGTCTCCTGAGTAGTTGGGATTACAGGTGTGCACCACCACACCTGGCTGGGTTTTTTGTTTTATTGTTTGTTTGTTTTTAAGGCAGAGATGAAGCTAGGGTGACAGATTAGAATCACGAACAGTCATTGCTCATGGGAACAGATTGCACCATTCTTTCTACCATTGAGTATGTTTGAAAAGCCTTATCATGAAGATCATGAATTAAAATTTCACGTTTATTTAATGTCCCACAGTCTTCCCTTCATATGAAAACCACATCTATATTGAAATTTTTTTTCATGGTTCCATTGAGTGTTTTTCTTTGTAGATAACTTGGTTTATTTAACTAATATCCTACTATTAAACATGCAAGTTATTTCCATTTTTTTCCTATCATAATTGATACTGGGGTGAATATCCCTGCAACTAAATGTGTTTGCGTATCTATCCCCAGCCCTTTTTATTTTTTATTTTGAGACAGGTTCTCACTAAATTGCTGAGGCTGGCTTTGAGCTTGCCATCCTCTTGCCTCAGCCTCTGAGTCTCTGGGATTACAGGTGTGTGTGGGGTTCCTGACCTTCCACTGGGGGAATGGGGATTTCCTCTCTCCTTTGGGGGTGTGTACAGCAGGGCTGCTCTGCTCCGCCAACAGCCTTGAGGGAGACGCCCTCCAAGCTGGGAACTGCGTTGACTTTGGCTTGCAATTGTCCTCAGCTCGCCAGACTAGACAGTGAGACTCACAGAAATAAGGCGGGGGCCTGTCTTGGGCGGGTTCCCTAGAAACAGAGCCTGGGCCTGGGAAGCAGGGGTCCCATGCCACCTGACTCCTGGTGCATGTGCTGTCAGGAGCTTGCTCTCAGGAGAAGCTGGGAAAGGACCGAGGGAGGCCCACAGGGGCCTGATCCCAGGGGAGCCAAGTTGCAAGGGGATGGAGACAAGGGCTGCCTCTGCCACCGGCCACCCTGGCTGGGGACTGGTACACAACCTCCCAGGCACCTCTGGCTCCCACCAGCCCTGGGCGGTCCTCCTGAGGGGACACCGGTGCCTTGAGCACACCATACCTGCCGCAGCAGCTGGGGTTAGCTGTGCCTGCTGGAAGGGGGTCTGGGAGGGGGAGCAGCAGCATTTTCTAGGGGTCCCTACATCCTGGGACCGGAAAGACTCCCAAGGACTTAGCATGACAGGCCAGCTTCGGGCTAGAGGGTGCAGGTCACGGAGGCCGACGGGGAGCTCCTACCTGATGTGCAGGGTTTCCAGAGCTTGGCAGGTGCTCAGGGCGCTCAGCACACAGGACACCCCGCCCACGGAGAGCCCACTGTCGCTGAGGCTGTGGAGAGGTGGAGGCAGCCATCAGAGGGGCCACGATCCTCAACCCCCGACGGCTCCAGCTCCCTCCTCATGACTCGGGAGAGGTGGCTGTCACTCTCAGATGTCCTGGGTCCTAGCCAGGGGCCCTCAAAGGATTCCGGCCATGCAGGTGAGCCAAGAGCTGCAAGGCCTCCCTGCTTCAGGAGCAGAGTTCTCCAGCCTGAGCTGAGAACCCGCTTGTGCTTTCAAGCCCCTGAAGCCCAGCGTCCTGGCCGGCAAAGGAGCCACCTTTTGAGCTCCGGCGTGTCAGGCTCTGTAGGTCCACGTGTGTGGGCACACTCGTGACCTCAGGGAATCCTGTTTTACAAATGGAGAAACTGAGGCCCAGAGACATTGCTCTACTTGCCCAGTGTCACAAAGCTACGAGGTGACAGAGCCACAGCCAAGGTCTTGAGTAAAAGCTAACCACTTCTACCCAGCCATAGCCCTGCCTCACCCCAACCCGCCCTGGATCCCAACACCCCAACTCGGCCATCCAAGCACTGCCCTGCCCCACCCTGCAGCCCAGCCTGGGACCCTCCCATCTCAACACCCAGCACCCCACCCCTTCACCCCCAGACGACCCCAAACGAAGGCACCACCTCCTACTTAATCCGTCACCCTGGCACCCGTCCACCCAAAGCCTCAGTTCTGCCCCACTGCAACCCCTTTGCCCCCTACTCCGGTGCTACTGAAAGGACAAACAGGTCCACAAGCCACCGACGATGACCGTGAGCGCACTCTCCAAGCGCAAGGGGTTAAATGGCTGGAGCGGAGATGGTGGCTCAGCCAGGCAAGGCTGGAGTTGGGAGAAAGTGAGGTGGCGGGTGCATTAGCAGCATTACTACTGACTGTGGCACAGGGACCAGGGGTGGCGGGGACCTTCTGGGGGCTCTCCAGGACGCTCCTGTCACCCAGGGGTGGGTGGCAACTCACTCCAGCTTCCTGGCAATGTGCAGGCGGGAAACAGCCTCAGCCAGGAGTCGGCAGCCTTCGTCTTCCAGCTGGTTCCCTGAGAGGCTGGAACAGAGGGGCCACCCTGCACTGTGGGGGAGCCCCGCAGCCGCCCCCCCCCGCACCCTCACAGACCCCCACTGACTCCAGACCAAGCATCTCGGCCATAATGATTTTTTTTTCGTCTGGGGGTTACTGGGGATTGAACTCAGGGGCACTCGACCACTGAGCCCCATCCCCAGCCCTATTTTGTATTTTATTTAGACACAGGGTCTCACTAGGTTGCTCAGCGCCTCACCTTTGCTGAGGCTGGCCTCCAACTTGCAATCCTCCTACCTGAGCCTCCTGAGCCACTGGGATTCCAGGCAGGTGCCACCACACCCGGCTCCTAATTGATTTTTAACACTAGCTAGAGGGGTCGGGCTGCACCCTGGAGGCCTGGAGGCTTCTGCAACCCTTGACACATTTCTTCTTCCTAGGAAGCAGCCACCTTTATTATCTTAATCTCTTCTTTACTCATGAGTAAACCAAGGCGCTGTGTGGTTAAAGCATTTGCCCCAGGGTGGACCTAGATTTGAACCCAGGCAGCCTGATTGCAAGGCCTTATCAGCAGCCATTCCTTTGTGCAATCTACATAATTGCTCCTTGTGATAAATTTCATGATTACAGGGACCTCTGACCTAGAGTAAAGATCAGGGAAGGCTTTCCTGAGGATTGAGCTGCTTGCTGGAAAAACCAGAAGGAGTTCAATAGGTAAGGGGCAGAGGAGAGATGGGGGAGGAGTTTTCTGGCAGTTGAAATGGCACATTCAAAGGCCCTGTGGCACCTAAAAGGAGCCAGTGTGATGGGATGGATCGAGCCTGAAGTGGCAGGATGAGATGTAGCTTGGGGGGCTGGGACAGGGTTGTGGATCACATGGGATTTTAGGATCTTGTGTTATCTTGAGTAGCAGGAGACAGTGAAGGGGGTAGGCAGCAATGAAATGTAGGCACCCTTCCAGGAAGAGGTGGCCAGGGTAGAAGCAGGCAAGCCCGTGAGGAAGCTGCTGGGGTCACCAGGTGAGAGGGGAGGGTGGTTTGTGATAAGAAGCTGGATAAAGAGGCTAGAGAAAGGGGGATAGTCATGAGAACTGTTGCAGTTGGCCCAGGGTGGACCGTCTGGGGGGCCAGGGGGCTGGAGGTGTCTTCTCTGGGTAACCAGGTGGGTGGGGGATTGCTGCGGCTGAGCCTGGGGCAGGGTCAGGCTCCATGGCGACAGGGTGGGTAGAAGTACTTGATACCTTCTAATCCTGCCCTGGTTCTCCCAGTGGGTCAGGAGCAAGGATTGGTCACCAAGGAAGCCCTCGCCCTGTCCCTCTGTCCTCAAATCACACCACGGAATCCCAGCCATCCACCCTGGTGCCCACTGGAAGATTTCCTAGGACTGTCCTTTTGGGGCATCCCTCCTAGTGACATGGCAAGACCTCCACCAACCCCCAAACCCTGCCTTCAAGAGTCCCCCCAAGAGCTGGCTGTCGTGGGAGCCCCTCCAGCCTGAATGGAGCGGCTTCTCCCAGGTGCAGCGGGGGCTTCAGCTGTGCAGATCCCAGCCACAGTGGTTACGGGTTTGAGACCCGGAGCCAGAGTGTCTGGGCTTGCACCCTGGCCTGGACCCTTCCTTCCCATGTGACCTTGAGAAAAATCTTCCTCTCTGTGGCTTCATTTCCTCCTCTGTCAAATGTGGATGGTGACAGAGCTCACATCATTGAGATGACAGGATTAAATGAGATACGTATGTAAAAGCCCCTGGCCGGGCACCCAGCACAGGGCAAGTACTAAACAGTGGTAGCTCTTGTGATTCTTGATGCCTTCAAATTCTTCAGGAGGCCACCTGCCCCTCCCCTGCACCCTCCACCCAAAGGCCAGGCCCAGTCCCCTCTTCCCCAGCCTCCTCCCCATGATACTCACTCCACTTCCTCTAGAGGCGGACCTTCCAGGAGCAGGGCTATGAGGGCCTCCACATTACGGACCCTGAGCTGACATTTCTGGAGCCTGGGGTAGAGGACAGAGGGCCTCAGGAAGGGAACTGGGCCCCCTCCAGCGCTGATTGCAGCTGTGGGGTGTGCACGCCCCTTAGAAGCCAGGGATCTTGGGCAAGGAGCAGAGGCTGCCTGAGACTCAGCTTCCTCCTCCCTCAAGTGGGAACAATGACGTGCGCTTCCTAGAGCTTCCAAGGCTCACCGCCAGGTGACCCTGGGCGCGGTGCCCAGCAGAGGGCAGAGGCACGTTCAGTTATAGCCATTGCTGCTGTTAGGACAGAGGCTCCTGAGTCAAGCCAGGTGGCTATTCATGTCCCTTCCGTGCCCCTTGTCTCCTTGTCCCTTTATCCTCCTCGTTCCTGTTGTGCCTCCCGCAGAAGGACAGCTCTTCCCCCACACCACCCTCTCCTTAAGGCCCTGGATCCCACTGAGGTACCTGAGGGTCAGCCTTCTGTCCTCAGCCTCTTTCCTCTGGCCGTCTGTTTCCTGTGGGTCTGGAGCTCTGGAAAGAGCCAATCAAACGTTGGTTGGGGTTTGGGCGCCAGAGTCTAGTGGACCATGCCTCTCCCCTTGGCTTCCAGGGGCTGGGGACCCTGCAGCCCTGCTCTCGGTGAGTCGGCACAAGGACAGTTGCTGGACGGTGCTCAGGGTCTGACTTAGCACAGCACCAGAAGCAGAAGGTTTGAGGTCAAAGGAAAGCTTTATCCATCTGCAGTGTGTGCTGTTGGACAAGACACTTCCCACTTGAGGTGTGTCAAATGGGACTGATGGACTCACAATTTCATTTCACTTAATCTAAATTTAAATAGCCCAGGTGGCTGGTGGCTGTCATCCTGGGCATCCCAGCTCTAGACAGAGAGGAGCAGGACAGTGGTCCTACTGGGTCATGGTACAGGTGAGGAAACTGAGGTTCAGAGCAGGCAAAGAACTTGCTTGAGGACTTCTTTTTAATGTTTTTAGTTGTAGATGGACACAATTTCTTTGTTTTATTTATCTATATTTTTCTGTGGTGCTGAGGATTGAACCCAGTGCCTCACACATGCGAGGCAAGTATTCAACCACTGAGCTATAATCCAGGGAAGAGTTTGGGGAGCACAGTAGGGATTTTCTTTTGGGGGAATGCCTCTGCCCTTTCTTCTCCTGTGCACAGCTGGAACAGTCAGCATTTAGGCACCAACTGCATGCCAGCAGCCGCATTCCATGCATTTAAATGTATTTGCTTATTTAATTCTCACAGTGATGCTAAGCTGTAGGGAACTGCCCTCTCCTCTTTTCTCCAGTTGTAAGAGTCTTGCCAGAGCTCTCAGCATGGAGGGTGGTCAGGTTAATAGTATCTTCCTGAGGCTGTGACTCACTCTGAGATTTGGGGAGTGCTCTCTCTGCACAGGGGCCAGATGTGGCCCAGGTTTACAAGGAGGTTCATATCCTTTTACAAGTCTAAGCAGTCACTCGCCCTTCAATGCAGCAGTAGCACAAAGAATCTCCATGTTCTAGCTCTTTCTAGGCTCCCCTGCACCCTCCCCTCAACGGCCTGAGCCTAGATCTTTTCTTAGGATGGACCCAGATCTGCACCTCCCTGGCTTCTTACCTTTGTAGCTCCACAGCTGTTTCTTCAAGTGGGGAAAGAAAGAAGATGAGGTCTGTCTCCCTAGAGGGTCAGACACCAAGTCATGAAACCAAATCAGGGACTAGAAATCAGCCCGTCACCCCTATCTGCAGACCCATTCCTGTTCCAAACTCCAGAGAAAGCTGGGTGTGGTGGCACATGCCTGTCATCCCAGCTCCTTGGGAGACTGAGACAGGAGGATTGCAATTTATCATGACCCTGTTTTAAAATAAAGTAAAACATTAAAAGAACTCGGGATGTGATTCAATGATAGAGAACTTGCATGTGTGAGGTCCTAGGTTTGATCCCCAGTACTGAAAACAAACAAGCTAGGGAAACAATTTCTTACAAGAAATAAGATAAAACATTAGGAACGCTGAGAGGGCTTGTTTTTTGGTACCAGGGATGCTTTTTAAAAATCTTTGTTTGTTTATTTATTTATTTTTGACATAGGGTCAAGTGTCTCACTCTGTTGCTTAGGGCTTTGCTAAATTTGCTGAGGCTGGCTTTGAACTCGGGATCCCCCTGCCTTAGCTTCCAGAGCTGCTGGGATTATAGGCATGTGCCTAGAGTTTTAAAAAATTGCTTTAGGATTAAGAAGCATGACGCTTGCTGAGCGGAGGCTCCGGCTGCAATCCCGGCTACGGGTAAGGTTGCTTCAGCACCATGGAGAGTGGCACACAGCCAAGGATCCCATTGGCTGGGCCTGTGCTTTGTAGCGGGTTTTGATTCCACCGTCCATCCACACCCATCTTCCCGTTCACCCACCCACCCGTGCATCTACCCACTCACGCACCCATGCACCCATCCAGCCACCCACTATTTATTGAGTTTCGGGTGTCGGGCCTGAGCTTGGGTCTGGAGCTGCAGGAGTGAGTAACACAGACTGGAAGCTCTCCAGATGAACGGCCTCCTCCTTTCCCCATTCCCCACTTTCTCATCCCCGCTTCTACAGACTTTGAAGGCCAGGATCCCGTTCCTTCAGCTCACCTGACTTGCAGCACCCTAACAGTAGGGCACAGGACGGCCACCTTCACCAAGGACAGTACTGTTGACGTGGAGAAGCTGCTGCGACTCAGGCTGCATGATTGTGGCACAGATGTCAGGACCCTCCCCAGCCCAATGGTGTGTAAGGGAGGGGGGATGTAGGCCAGGAGAGGAGCCGGCAGGGACGGGGAGCAGGAGGACTGCTTACTCAAGCTTCCGGAGCTGCGGCAGGTGAGGGAGGACCTCCGCGATGCTCAGCACCTCCGGGTCCTTGAGCTGGTTGTCCTGGAACCTACAGGGAGACCAAGGCCCAGTTCCTCAATCCTGGCACTGGGGTCCTTGGACTTCCCAGTTGGCAGGTGACAGTCAAGGCTACCCTTATTGGGGACCAGGAATTGTGGATGACCTGCTCCCTAGCATCCAACAGGCACGGCTAGGAGGAAATGTCCCCCACTGGCCTCACTTCTTTCCCCATGGGTTTTTTGGCTAATGACCTATAGCTTCTAAATGGCAGAGGTCTCATGAAGTGGAGCGAGGAGACTCAGAATCCCAATCCCAGGAATTATGTCTGGAATGTGGCTGGGGTCCAAGTTGGTCAGGGCCTCTTGTCCCCCTGGTATGAAGACCAAGGTCCAGGTGGGCATGCTGCAGATGCTGTTTCTGGTCTCAGCTCTGACCTTGACTCACCCAAGCAAGCAAGTGTTCCTCTCTGACCTCACTCTATCCCTGTTAACTGAGGGCCACACCCCAGCCCTGTTTGGGTTCCTAGCTGGATGGAATATGAGGTTGACTGAGAGCATCAGTGGGTGCTGGGGGAGAAGGTGAAGGTCACTGTCAATAATCACCAAGCAACAGAGAGATCAATATTCCTGGCCTTTGTCCCCACCAGAGTGATCCCTGCACAAAGGCCCCCAGCAGAGGAGGCAACAGGAACAGGGGTCAAGCTTATGTTCCCCTCGATACGTGCTGTATCCTAGAGCCAGGATGTGCCTACCTGGGCAAGGGGCAGCTTCTCTAAATATCATAAAGGTGCCATCTGCTAGCAGTGGTCCTGCCAGGGAGCTGCTAGCGCATCCCTGGCACCACCCTTCCCAGAGCACTCATTCCCAGACACGGGGGAGGGGTATATTTGTGTGCCTCATTAGCTGGTGTGTGCCTGCATCTAAATGTACACGTATGTGCTATGCACCAGCACATCAATGAATGGGTGTGTTCACTTGAGTAGGAGAATGTGTACTTCTGTGCACGTGTGTGCATATGTGTGCATGCATGAGAGGGTGTGTCTTTCATGCCTTTATGTGTAGCCCAGTGCCTGTGTTCTGCCCACACACTGCCATCTCTTCTCCTAGCATCACAGAAAGAGGAGCCTCAAAACTTGTGCTTCTCCAAGAGGGCTAAGATATCAGATATAAGAAGGCTGCTCTGGAGCCTTTGGAAACCTTTGGTTTGGAATCACCTCATCCCATTCTTGACCTAATACCTCATTGAAAAACGAGACCTCGGTCAGACCTCGATGGAATGTGCAGGACCTAGTACAGAACCCAGGGGGTGTCCTGGGAATGACTCCTCTCCCCAGCCGCGAGCCCTCCTGGAGATCACTCACCTGACCTCTTCCAGCTGCGGGCAGAGGGGCAAGGCCTGCACCAGGAGGCTGACGCCCTGGGCAGTGATCTTACTTCCCGCTAACCTATGGGGTAAGCAAAGATGGTGGGAAAGGATGGGGTGGCAGAAGCAGGTAGCCTGGGACTCTGCCCTATGCAGGACAAGGGGGAGGAAGGGAGTGCCAGGCATCCTCAGATGAAGGTCTTTCTTGGTTCCAAGCCCTGGCTCACCCCAAAATCTTCAGGTTCCCCATGGTTGGCAAGCTCCTAGAGAGGGCTTCTGCAAACGCGTCCCCGCACTTCCTGCTCTTAAAGCTGTGGGGAAGAAGCAAAGCGCAGAGGATCAGTGCCAGGAAGAGCTTTGAGGTCATCTCCACACCCTCCTCAGTCAGATAGGGGGGCCATATTAGGTAGACAGAGTTGCCATTGTAGTTGTGTTGGACAGGGGACAGCAGAGTCTGCTTCATCAAGGGAATCCCTTCTCCACTTCACCCATGGAAATAGAGAGCTGGGAACATGTTTTGTTTTCCCAGCCAGAGATGACACTTCCAACCTGCCTTGCAGCTCACGAGCCCACGTGGCTGTTCTCACCAATGGAATGTGGCTGAAGTGATGAGTAATGAAGTGATAAGTGGCTAGTTCTAGGACTGACCTTGAACACATTGGGCATGTCTCTTCCATGCCCACTCTTTCCCTTGCCTCAAGCCAGAGGTATGCCCAGGACCCAGCTTTGCCTATGCAGATAGGACATCCAAGGAGATGATGGAGCAGCCAGGGTAGGGGCCTGGGTCCCTGCATGACCCTGTGGAGTAGCCATGCCACCAACCTGGACTGCTTACTTCTGCCTCTTCCAGAAGAGACAAACGCAATTCTGCATGGTTGACTCCCTGGGCTTTGGGAGGTTTCCTTTGTGCCTTTCTCTAGCCAATCAATACAAATACTGAGCTCTGGGTTGGGGGCTGTGCTGGGCAGTGTTTGTCCCGCATGATCCCAGGTCATTCTCACACTGACCAGAGAGTGAGGTGTTACTGCAGACTCATTTTAGGGATGAAGAAACTTGCTGACCCAGAGGCTGCACTCCAACACAGCCCGGATCAGAGGCTGCAGCCGCGACAGAGAGAGACCTAGGGCCTAGAAACCACGGTCAGAAGGAGGGTCCAGCTGGGCACAGGGCCCTATCCCACCAGCACCAGAGGCTAAGGGGCAGACAGGGCCAATTCCGGTCCCATACTCGAGATCCGCATCCAGTCTCTAGAAGGGGTCTGCCAGACGGGGTGGCCTCCATTGTCACCAAGTACAGATCCTCCAGGTCTTCTCTGGCCCTGCCCTTACTCACCTGAGAGTCTCTACCTGCCCACAGCCTGCCAGAGCCTCAGGGCAGTGAGGCTCCAGGGGGCAGCCCTCAAAATCCAGGTGGATGGGGTCTGCTCTGTGCTCCAGGATGCTGGTCAGGGCAGACAGGTCTCTGTAGGTCAGCGGGAAATTGTGGAAGGGCAGTTGATAGGGGAGGCTTTGGGCAGTGAGGCTGGCCAGCTCGGACTCCTGAGTCTCGGCCACGTAGTGACACAGCTCCACCACCTTTGGCCCCGTGAGCTTGCGGGTGGCCAACTTCCTCAGCACCTGTAGGACAGCTGCCTGCCGGGCCCCCACCCAGGCCTCGTTCCTCTGGGCCAGGTGCCTGAGGAAAGGTCGGCAGGTGAGGGATGCCAGCCCCGCCAGGAAGGTGGGGAGGTGGTCCGAGAGGTTCAGTCTGGTTCTGGTCCGCAGAACCCAGTGAGAATTCAGCGTGACATGGCTGGTGAGTATGTCCTTGTCCACTGAGGGGCTGGCCATCAGGTGCAGGGCAGCAAAAAACTCTTGCAGGGTGAGGTGGGCAAAAGCATAGCCAATCTCCTGGTGCCCAGAGTCGGTGTGGATGCAGAATGAGGTCAGCATGCTGTGGGTGGCCCCGAAGGCCATGATGGCTGGAGGGATGTCTCCCGCATAGAAGATGACCTTCCCCACCTCCAGGCCCCTGAGGGCCACCTCTCCGAGGCCCAGCAGGGACTTGGCAGGCAGACTCCCAGGGGGGCTGAGGGTTAGCACCATCTGCATGTAGAGCTGGGTCACGGTGGGCAGGAGGGCCGCAGACTGGCCAGGGGCATTTCCAGAGAGGAGATGGCGGAGGCAGAGGCAGGTGACCTGGCACAGAGCGGGCACTGCACACAGGCTCTGGAGGTGCCCGTTTCCCTGGAGTTCTGCGAGGGCCACCTCCTGTGCTGGCTGCTCACTGAAGAAGCGGCTCACGTACTCCTCCACCCGCAGCCCATCAAAGCCCCACATGTGGACCGTGGCTGCCTCGGTGGGCAGGCAGGCAGGCAGCTTCCCTGGACGGGAGGTGACCATCACCCAGCAGCCGGGAAGCAGGGTACCCCGGCAGAGGGCGGAGAAGAGGGTAAGGGCTGGGCCTGAGCCATTGGGACCCAGAGTGTCCTTGCTGGAGCAGGGGTAGATGGCCTCGTCCAGCCCATCGAAGATGAGCAGGACTCGGCTGGCATTCTCCTTCAAGTACTGGAAGACAGCCTCGGGGCCCGCCTCAGGGCTCAGGTACAGATCAAAAAGGAGCTGGGGCAGCGTCAGGAAGCGTGTGATCAGGTTCAGCTGGCGGAATTCAAAAAGGAACAGGGCCTGGAAATGGTCCAGCTGGCCCTCAGCCCACTTCTGGCAGAGCCGGCGGGCCAGTGTGCTCTTGCCCATGCCAGCCTTACCCAAGAGCACTGTCACCCGTGGGCCCTTGGGGGCCTTGAAGTTGAAGAGGTCCTGGAGGCTCATGTCAGTGCTATCTTCGGTCTTGGGGTCCCCCAGAACGGCTCCCTCTCGAGGGTCTAACGGTGCTGTGGCCCGGCTCCACTGCAGGATTGGGGGGACATAGGGCTGGTGGGCGCCAAAGGTCTGCCCTGGCTTGGGGACTCCATCACCACAGTGCCGCTGGGCAGAGGTCCTCAGGAGCTGCAGGTACTTCCTGGTCAGTTCTGTAGGGGTCAGGGAGAAGGCATGAGTGCAAGAGCCCCGCCCCCACCTGTGTCCCTTTACCCCAAGATTTGGCTGTTTGGAGCCCCTAGCCCCAGTGGGGCAGAAAGGGGGGGTGAGGGCGGGCACAGTGGCTCATGCCTGTACTTCCAGCCGATCGGGAGGCGGAGGCAGGAGGATCGCCAGTTCAAAGCCAGCCTCGGCAACTTAGCGAGGCCCTGTCTCAAGATTAAAAGGGTTGGGGGGTGAGGAGGTAAGGTACTATGGGGGTTTCTTATACCACCAGAATTCCCAGGAGTCCATAGCTATCAGCACAGGCTGTGGCTGCCACCGACACAGGGAGAGAGAATGGGGACACACAGTGGTGGCTCCATTGGTTGGGGGTAATGTAAGTGTGGGGGGACTTTTTGCACATCTTATTGCAGCTGCCTCTTTTTCAGGTGGTCTCTGCGTGCCCCGGGCCCCTGCCCAGCTTCATAGTTCTATGATGCCCAGGAGTGGACACCACAGCCTGTGGGCCCAGGCACAGGTCAGTAGGACTGTGGGGGCGGGGTCTCTACCATCCAGGTGTTGACCTTACAATTTCTGAGTCACTTGGAGGTCTCAGGTGGCCAGGGAAGGACTGGGGCCACTATTGGAGGAGACCGGGGCCTGAGGTAGTGGCCTGCTCCGTGCAGACGTGAATGCTCTGGCCCTGCCTGTGGCTGGTGGTGTGGGGGGCATGTTTCCAGGTACTGATTAGGAACAAGGACCATTCTGGTCTGGCCAACCCTCACCATCTTCCCATGTGTCCCCAGGGCCTTTGCCCCAGGCATCCTCCCCACTCCCATCCCTGCTCACCCCAAACTGGCCACTGCAGGCCCTGGGCCTGAGGTCATGCTGTTACTTGTTTTGTGGTCAGGCTCCCACCACCCTGGGGACACCGGGTCTCCCCGGAAGAGCCTGGCTGACAAGGCCATGGGCCCTGGGCTTCCAGATCCCTCAGCCGAGCCATCTCTGGAGAAGCCGGCTTCCCGCCTGTTGAGGGAGGCCCCTCCCTGCCATCCTGCGCCCTCTCTGCCCCCGATGACCTCGAATCCTTCCCTCCTAGAAGCTTGGAAGCAAAAAGAGTCCCTGTCCCTGGGCCCTTGCCAGCCAGGGACAGGGTGCAGGATCTGTGCCCAGACCCCGGCAGCCCGGTTCTCACGCTGGGTCGTGCCCACCTGTGCCCACCTGTGCCCACCTGTACCCACCTGTGCCCACCTGTACCCACCTAGCTGCTGTTGCCTGAAGTGCTTCCGGCGGGGTGAGGAGCCACAGCCCTGGTGAGGGCGCTTGAGGCCTGGAGAGAGCAAAGGGAGCGGTGGAGGGGCGACTGGGACCCAAGCAGCCACCTGGGTGCTTTGAGAGGAGGCAGGGGCGAAGGCCGTGCCCCTGCCAGCGCAGTTTGGGGAGGCGGGGGTTCCAGGCCCCGGGGGCAGGAGTGGAGGCTCCAGGCATCCAGGACACAGACAGCAGCCCTGCGGCTCTCTGCTCTGAGCCCTGAGCACTGCACGGCTGTCCCTCCACCAGGGAAGGGCCAGCTCCAGGAGGCCTGGTTGGGAGTGAGGCTGTCCACAGGCCGGGCCAGGCCACGACCTGCCTCCTGCCTTAGGCCCGTTCCTCATCACCGTGGTCCTTGCTCCCCTGAAGGGGGCCAAGATTTCTCATCCTGTGTGGCTGTCCAGGGTCCCTTGAATGCCTTTCTGAGGAGAGTGTGGGAAAGGAAACCAGGAAACCAGAGGAGAGAAATGAGAGAGGAAAGGAAGGAGGCCAAGGAGAGGGTTTAAAGGACAGTGGATTCTCCACAGTAGGCACCAACAACTATTCAGAGTGGCTCCTGGTGCAGGGTCCAGGCCCCTGTCCCTGGCGGGAGTCAGCTTCTTCGTTGCTGAATTGTGGAGGGACCCAGGGGTCCTCCGAAGGGGCTGGAACTGCTTGAGAGTGTTTCAATGTTTTAACAAGTCCCACATCCACCGGGGAGTCACTGGCTGAATCTACTCACCAGACCTGGTCACAGCCATGTGACAATCATGCTAGCTCAGTGATAAGGGCCCAAATGCACCAGGAACTTTAACACACAGTTCAGAACTGCTGGGAAGCTGGGATGGCAAGGCTGGTGTTTTCTGTTAGCACTGACCCCGGGATGTGGCCACTGTGCCCAGCTGAAATAAACCCAGTGAAGCCACAGAAAGGAAGGACTGAGACCAGAGTGTGGCCCGAGGACAGCGAGGGGTGCCGATCCCTTCCAGCTCTATCAGAAAGCAAGGCAGAGGGTCCTTTGTTGGGAACAGGCATGAGTGTCATGCCTGAAGGGTCTGGGAGGTGAGTGTGGTCACACTTCCTCGTGAAGCCTGTCTCTGGGGTGCCAGCAGGTGGGTCTCTGGGACTGGGGGCAGGGGAATGAGAATGGACCTTCTCCAGATAAAGCAAGACAGGGGATCTGGAGGGGCTGAGGGCCAGCACCAGCAGACTCCCTTGGCGACTACAGGTTGGGCTTCTGGGGACAGGTCTGGGAAGTCACAGATCTGGAGGAGGTGGGCTGGGAGCTGCCATGGGGACATGACCCAAGTGCAGAGGGAAATGGCAGTCACCAGCCACCACCAGCTCCTCCAGGTTACATGGGGGCTAAGTAGTGATCCCCTCCCCCTTTCCCTCCACCCTGGCTCTCTGGATCTGCCTAGTCCTTCCCCTGAGGATGGTCCCCCGAGGGCCATCCTTNCCCCCTCCCCCTCACCATGTTGGAGCTGAGGTCCAAGTCGGGTCTTCTCACCATCTCCCAGCTCTGCAAGAGAGAACAGAGCAGAACATGCTGTGGGGGAGCTGAGCGCCCAGCTCTGGCCTGGTGTCTGCTCAGGGCCGTGCCACAGGGTAGGCACTCGGCCAGGAAGAAATAAAGAAATAAAGTTGACACTCAATGATCTGTCGGAGGGAAGCTGGTGGCCCACCCTGAGGGCTGTGTGGGTGGAAATGTGTGTCTCTGCATGAGTGTACATGTCTGTGTTTATGCGTGTCTGCCCCTTGTGTGCATGGGTATATGTGTATTTGTATTTACACACATGCATGTGTGTGTGTGTCCCTTGGATTTCCCACGCCATCCTGTGGTCAAGCTGTTTTGTTCATTTGTTTGTATTTTTTTTCTCAAATATTTTTAGTTGTAGATGGACCCAGTATCTTTATTAATCTTTCTTCGTGTGGTGCTGAGGATCGAACCCAGTGCCTCGCACATGCTAGACGAGCCCTCTACCACTGAGCCCCAGCCCAGCCCCATTGTTTATATTTTTGCAGTACTTGGATTGAACCCAGGGCCTTGCCCAAGCTAGGCAAGTGCTCTACCACTGAGCTACATCCCTGGTCCTTTTCATTTGGAGACAAGGTCTCACTGAGTTGCTGAGGCTGGCCTTGAACTTGCCATCCTCTTGCCTCAGCCTCCCGAGTTGCTGGGATTACAGGCGAGAGCCATCACCTAGCTATGATGGAGCTCTTGACGGGGTTCTTCCTTTTTATCCAAGGCCATCCCTCACTGGCTTGTGTTCCCCTTACTGTTGTGCAAACAGAAGGTGTCCAAGCAATGCCCATCGAACTGGACAGAGTTAAACCTGCCTGCCCGTGGGTAGAGCTCAGGGGCTTCTCCCTGGGACTGCTTCTGACCATGTTGCAGAAGGAAGTCCCAGGGCATTGTGGGAGGTTTGGAATTTCCGGCTCCAAGGAGTCACTTGGTCTTTTCTCTCCATGCCTGACTCGGGAGGCGCAAGGTGGCAGGAGGGGCTCCAGGCTCCAGCTGATTCTGTGGCCTTTGGGGATTTGCTCTGGGGAGTGACTGGAAATTCGGAACTTTGCTCCTGGCTCTGCACATCATCCTCTGTGTATGGCCTGCATGGGCCCCGGGCCTCCCCGGGCCTCCAGTGGTTTCCCAGGACATGGGGCTGGGCTGGCTGCTTTGCACCCCTCGTGTCCACCCTTACCGTCTTCCTGGCCCCAAGTGCTCAGCAGTGGCACCTCCAGGTCCAGAGGCACCTCCAGCTCCATGCACACGCAGTGGATGAAGGACTGCCAGGTGGCCAGCCCCTGGGCGTGCAGCATTCGCAGCTGCAGGACGACCCTCTGCTCAGGGTTGGGGGGCTCGTCCCTGGAGTCCAGCTCCACGTTAGGGAGGAAGAACTTCATCTTGGTGCTCAGCCACTCTGGTTGTGTGCTCAGCAGCCTCATGAGCCAGCTCCACAGGTTCCTGGTGCCCAGCTGGAGGCCCATGGGGTCCCATGAGGAGCTGGCCCTGTAGGGACACGGAAGGCAGGTGAGCCCGGGGGGTGCAGGTGAGCTGACGTGACGGGCAGGTGAACTGAGGGGAAGTGGGATGGGAGAAGCCAAAGGGACAGGAAGAACCAGCCCCACCTCTGAGCAGCAGGACGTGGGCAGGTAAGTGGCCTCTCCTTGGAGCCCTGAGCTTCTGCTTAAGGTTCAGCTCTAGATATTCCTCTGCTTCTTCTGTAGCCCCTCCCCCTTTCCCTCCACCCTGGCTCTCTGGATCGGCCTAGTCCTTCCCCTGAGGATGGTCCCCCGAGGGCCATCCTTGTTGCCATGGACCATTGTGCTACTCTCAGTCTGAGCTAACATCATGGAGCACACACACATGGCTATCTCCCCAAACTTGATCCTCCTTTCTTCTTTGGTACTAGAACTCCTGCATCTTCCCTGGTGATCTAGAATGGACTTGATCCCACAGACTCCCTTGGAGTTAAATGTAGCCATGTAAGTTTTGGCCAATGGGATGTAAATGGAAGTGCTGTCTCTCTCCTTTTGCTTCTTGCTGTTGGTTGGAATGTCATTGTGATGGCTAGACCTTGGGCAGCCATGGTGGATCATGAAGCAGAAGCCAGTGCTAAAGAAGGTCTAGGGTAAAGTTGCCCAACTTCCCTCAGCACTGACTTTGGACTTCCATCACCTGATAGGAAAATACACTTCGACTCTGTTTAAACCACTATTGTTTGGAGCTTTCTGCTAATCACAGCAAACTCTAATGTTAGCTAAAACAAGACATTTCCCCTCTTTCTATGGTAATTCTTCTCTTCTAAACTGGAACTCTCAAACAACCTGCTGGAAGGAGTACCAATATAGGCCAAGGGAGCATATTTACAAGCAAAAGCCTAAATACTGTGCAGTTCCTTTGAGCCAGCAATTCTAAAACCTTAGAAAACAATCATGGGTATATATAAAAATTTTTAATTATAAAAATGTTCACTGCACAATTATTAATAATAGTTAAATATTGGAAGCAACCTAAAATCCAACAGCTGGGGATTGGTTGACTAAATGGCAGACCTCTTACACTAGAATATGCTGTAACATTTCCAAGTGTACTTTGTGGTACTATTTCCTTAATAAGGGCACACATTTGGAAAGCACATAGTGTGTTAGGCTTGGCTCTAGGGCTTTCTATACCTCATCGAATCCTCCCAACTCCAGAGATTATACTTCTAACTCTGAAAAGAGAGGCCCACTCAGGAGCCAGCCTCACCGACTCCTGCTGTGTGTCCTGATGTTCAAGACCCCAGCTGTTCCCTGAGCACCCAGCAGAGGCCCATGGCATGTGCCCCCTTCCCTTTCTGTCATTCCTCCTCAACTAGCCTGATAGCAATAGGTCTTTGATCAGACATAGAGCTTTGAAATTCATGAAATATGCTCATTTCCATAATCCTCAGGCAGGGATCACTGACCACACTGAGCACATGGGAAGACTCAGGAAGGATGAAAGATGTGCCCAAGATCACAGTCAAGTACACGGCAGAGCCAGGATCACAACGAAGATTTCTTGCCTCCAAGACCGGTACATTTCCAAGGTCTCAGTGCCCTAGATGGCACCAGACAAGAGCCAGCCCCCAGATCACGTGGTCTTGAAACAAGGATATGGCCACAGCCTAGGGCATAACTTCTCTCCTGGGCTATGGTAGCCAAGTCCATGCTGTCCATAAAGAAATCACCCAGCACACCATGCCAGGTGGAGGTAAGGGTGCCTGGATGGCCAGATTTCTGGGGATGCTCCTCATCTTCCCATTTCTCCTCCAGCCAGTCTAACACAGCTTTCATTTCCACCACTGGTGTCCCGTCCCTAGGGATAAGACATCCAGCTGTCTCTGGGTTATTTCATTATCGTGAATTTTATAGGAAATAATCTTGGAGACTGAGGACTGCAGTACAAAGATCCTTGGCCAGAGTCAGGGGACAAGGGGGCCTGGCCCAGCTCTCTCATTGATTCTCCATGGTAGGCACTAGGGCTGTTTACAGCTGCTCTCAACCTCTTTCTGGGCCCTTGATAGGATGATACTACCTCACTCCCTTGAACTTGGGCATGGCCACAAAACTTGCTTTGGCCAATGACATGTGCAAAAAAAAAAAATCGACCTATGTCCCATCTGTGCAGACATTGGAAGAGTAAGTGTGGATTCCCCCTGTTCTCTCTTTTCCTCTGCTACAGGGATCAGCAGTATTTCAGATCATGCAGACATGATCTGTTTTAGCCTGGGTCTGGGAGGGAGGATGATGTGGAATGGAGATCCCAATCCATTAACAGTGGACTGGAAGAGAAGAAGAAGAAGGAGGAGGAGGAGGAGGAGGAGGAGGAGGAGGAGAGTTAGTAACTTTTGTTGATGTGCGATTTTTGAGGGTGTTTGTTATTGCAGCACAACCTAGCTCATACACTCATAATGTGACCTTGTGTAAGTTTCTTTTCTCTGTGTGCCTTAGTCACAGCATCTGTAAAGTGGGTAGATTAGGTGCTTGTGGCTCCTCCCGGTTTGCTGTGTCTGATGATTTTCACTGTCATGCTGACTGGTGGCCAGGAGCAGGTTTGCGGTGATGAGTCTGGGTAGGTAGTGGTTTAGAGCAGGAGTGAAGGAGCAGATGGGAGGGAGAAGGGCAGGAGGGAAAGAGGAGAACAAAACACCTACCTGGTTTCTTGGTTCATGATAGATGTTCTAGGGTCCCCATGGAGAGGGTCCCATGGGTGTCTAGGCCCTGTCTTGTCACTGGAGCTGGGTTTACAGGTGTTTCCATGGTGCACGTTCCTAAGGAGAGAGGGAGACAGGTTGCTCTTTCCATTTTTCCAAATTCCAAAAAGAGCCCTGTGACGAGGACCCCAGCCCGAGCCCTGGCCCTGCCTGTTGCAGGTACCTGAGGACATTCAACCCGTGGAGGTCCCTCAACTTCTCGGGCAGATTGAGTTCTTCCACAACCACAGCTCTGTCCCTGGTGTTCACACCACAACCCTGACCCTCCCGGGTGTCACTTCGTGTCACACCTAGAATAGAGGATGTTCCTCTTCCTCCTCCAGCTCAAGTCTGTGGACTCACAGTGCGCCCAGCAAACTCAGCAGGTTTATCTTGACTCACTCATTCACAGGAATAGAGAACAACCCCCATTTCATGTGTTAACTTTTTTCCTCACATAAAACCCCCCAGGCAGCTGGGTGCCGTGTGCAGACCTGTAATCCCAGCAGCTTGGGAGGCTGAGGCAGGAGGATTGCAAGTTCAAAGCCAGCCTCACTTGCACTCCATTTGTGTACAATGAATCGAAATGCGTTCTGCTGTCATGTATAACTAATTAGAACAACAACAACAACCAAAAGCCGACCTCGGCAACTCCGCCAGGCTAAGCAACTTAGAGAGAAAGGGCTGGGGATAAAGCACCCTTGGGTTCTATCCCTAGTAACAAAAACAAAACAACAACCCCCCCCCCAAGAAGGTTGGAATTTGCAATCTTCTTTCTTACCATCCACCTGTGAAATGTGAGGAAAATAACTAGAACGTTCCAGGACTTTGGAGAAATCCACATTAATAGGGCGTATTCTAACATGACAGGGTTAAGTACTGCAATCAGAAATAAGAAAAGAGGTCTCATTGAAGAGGTCCTGGGGGATTCATGATATTTTTTAATGTAACTTTGTTAAATTCGATAACTCAAAAAGGAACCCAAGGGGCTGGGATTGTGGCTCAGCGGTAGAGCACTCACCTAGCATGGGTGGGACCCGGGGTCGATCCTCATCACCACATAAAAATAAAGGCATCGTGTTGTGTCCATCTACACCTAAAAAATAAATAAATAAATATTTTAAAAAAAGGAACCCAAGAGCATGAGCAAGTGGAGATCTGACCTTGCTATGGACTGGGGTCCGCTCTATGGTGAGGCCCAAATCCACTGGGATGACACATCTGGAGACGGGGGCTCTGGGAGGTGAGGGGGTCATGAGGGTGGACCCCCGATGTGGGATCAGTGCCCTCGCAGGAAGAGACAGGAAAGCTCGCCCTGGGTTGGTGTCTGTCTGTCTGTCTCTCTGCCAAGCGTGGACACAATGAGAAAGCGGAGCTGGCCAACCAGGAAGAGGGCCCTCAGCCACACCAGATGTGCTGGCACCCCAGCCGGGGGCTTCCCGGCCACTGGAGCTGGGGGAAGTCCATTTCTGCCCTGTAAGCCACCCAGTCCAGGGTATTCTGTTACAGCAACCTGAACTAAGAAATCTATTTGTGACTGCAGAAAGTAAACGAAAAAAAAAATCTAAATTATCACGTGGAGGGAAGGCAATGTCACTTGAATTCCAGCAGGATGGAGAACTTGATAACATCCCATTGACTGTCCTCTAGAGAAGAAAGGCAGACAAGACATGTTTGTATGCCTTAAATGTTTCATTATAAAATGTTTTAAGTTAGGACTGGACATACAAAGGCAAACTGGGGGGCTGGGGTTGCAGTCAGTGGTAGAGTGCTCACCTGGCACTCCTGATCCTCATAAACATAAATATAAACATAAACATAAATATAAACATAAACATAAATAAATAAATAAATAAAATGAAGCTATTGTGTCCATCTACAACTAAAAAAAATATTTTTAAAAAAAGGCAAACTGGGTGTGTAGCCCAATAGTAGTTTAGCATACACAAGGACCTGGGTTCAATCCCCAGCGTGTAAACACACACACACACACACACACATACACACACACACACACACCCTGAAGGCAATTATATCAAAAGACGACTTACTGGGAAGGACAGTCAAGACTGGGGGTGTTTCCAGACATCATGAAGCCTATTATAAAGTCCCCATTATTAAAACTTTAAGGTATTGGGTTAAAAATTGACAAAGGAATGGAATAGAGTCTGAGTGAGCCTCACATTCACCTCAAATACGAATCAATGACCTTGAGAGAAAAAGTGGGGAAAATATATGACATTTAAAAGTTCACGGTAAGATGAGTGTTTTAAGTTTAAAAAGTCATTTCTAATTCAAAAGTGAAAATATTTTTTTTTTCCAAAATGAGAAACGTGACCATGTAGCTATGTGTGCAAAGACCACATATGGTCTCTGCAATAGACCACAGCATGCACCGCCCCCCCACACACACACACACAGAGGACAGCTAGAAGAAATATGACGGACAAATGCAGGTAAGGATCTGGGGAACAGGAACCTTACATTTTGCTGGTGGAAATGGAAGTGATACAGCCTCCTGGGAAAGCAGTTAGGCAGTTCCTTAAGACACCAAACCTAACATCACCAGCAACCCAGTACTCCTAGGTCTACACCCAAGAGACGGGAAAATATCACCACCGTGAAAACTTGCTCTTGAATGTTCATATCAGTATTACGAACAATAGTCAAACAGTGAAATCAGTTTGACTACTCACCGGCTCATGAGTGGGCACACAAAACACAGCATGCCTATAGGACAGCATGTTGTTCAGCAATAAAAAGGAGCAAAGGTCATGCCGGGTGGAAAGAGCCAGAGAGGAAAGATCTCCTAGGATTCTACTTATGTGAAGTGTCCAGAAAAGGCAAAGGTACAGAGACAGTGGGTGGATTCGTGGTTTCCAGGGTCTTGGGTAGGAGTTGGAATTATTCTAAGTTAGTTGAAGAATCTTACAGCACTGAAGGAAAAAGTGTCCCCAAATGGCACCAGGGTGATGGCTGCAGGGCTCAGGAAGTTAACTAGAAATCTTTGACCTGTACACATAAAAGGGTGGATAAGCTCTGCCTCAATAAAGTTGCCAAAAGTAATGCAGTATAAATTAATATGCTAAAGTAAAATATTTGTATCATTTACTAAAAATATTTTCTGTGTAGGAAAATAGCAATGAACAAAAGAAAAGCCACAAACGGTCACAGTCCTTGATGGTGAGCTGACTGAGAAGGAAACCCTTTTTTCCCCTACTGGGGGGGGGGTGAGTATTGGGGGTTTTAACCCTTCAGAGGGTGCAGCAACTGTCCTGGGGCCCACAACAGATCACCCCAGCTTCACTCAAGGCTTAACCTCCAACTAGCTGCACGCACCCCTGGGCCTGGGGGTCAGGGGTTAGTACCCCCCAGCCAATGGCTGACGAAAGCCGACTCCAGCACGTCTCAGGCAGGGCAACTCCACGGGCTGTGGGCCACCTGCATGGATTCCCCGACTTCCCCAACAGCTGCCCAGAGTATTCACTCGCTGGTCAACCTAACTTTTTGAGCTACCTCTCCTCTCCTGTCTGGAGAAGGTTTTTCTTGGATCATCTCTCAAATAAACTAGTTGTGCTGGTTTCAGGGTTTGTTTGTGGAAGAAATTCAAAGGGAGATCAAGGAAACTTGGCAAGGTGTATAAAATTATAAATGCACACGTCCTTATGGACATTGACATTCATAGGACTGTAACTGTAAGATATTCTTGTATATGTGGCAAAAAATAAATAAAATGACAATAGTGACTTTAATGTATTGAGAGGCAGTAGGACTCATGGGTTTTCCCTGTAAAGTGCTTAGAACATACGAGACACACAGAAAAGGTCTCTTGAGTGACAACACTTCAAATGCTCACTGTGCAGAGCACCAGATGCTTTCATAAGCCATCTCACTTATTCTTTGCAATAGACTTTCGAGGCAAGGACTTACAATAGGTCCATTTAACAGGGGAGGAAAGTGAGGCTAAGTACCTTGCTCAGAGTCACTGGGATTCGAATCTAGGTAGACAGAATCCCTTTATACAAAGACAAGGATATTGACCACTCTCTTGTGATAGCCCCAGAAGATCGGAAAAAAAGGCAAAAATTCATCAATAGGAAATAAATTATGATACACCATTATAAAAAAGCCAGTTAAAAGAAAAATAGCTAAGTAATGTAATGTTATGGTAAGAACTCCAAAGTATTCTATTAAATAAATTCAAATGTATTTAATCTGCATATTTTAAATGTGTGCGTTCATTTGCATACACAGAGAGCAATTCTGGATGGCCACATAGGAAGCTGGTAATGGGGCTGTAACTGGGGAGGAGACCTGGAGGATGCAGGGAGGAGGGTGGAGAACCCTATATCACGCTGTCCTCTTTTAGATCATCTGAATTTTTAAAAATGCACATTTTAAATTTTATTTTTTATTCTAATTTGTTATATATGACAGCAGAATGCATTACAATTCATATTATGCATACAGAGCACAAATTTTCATATCTCTGGTTGTATACAAAGTATATTCACACCATTCCTGTCTTCATACATGTACTTAGGGAATGATGTCCATCTCATTCCACCATCTTTCCTACCCCCAGCCCCCTCCCTTCCCTTCCCATTCATTATTTTATACTAGACAAAGGTGCCAAAAATGTGCATTGGAAGAAAGATAGCGTTTTCAACAAATCGTGCTGGGAAAACTGGAAATCCATATGCAACGAAATGAAATTAAACCCTTATCGTCAATCACAAAACTCAACTTGAACTGAGTCAAGGACCTAGGAATTAAACCAGAGACCCCGAGTCTAATAGAAGAAAAAGTAGGCCCAAATTTTCATCTTGTCAGATTAGGCCCTGACCTCCTTAATAAGACTCCTACAGAGCAAGAATTTAAATATGCACATTTTGATTTCCAAAACCACATAAACACTGACTTTAAAACCTAGAATAGCCAGGTGCCGTGACGTGTGCCTTCATCCCAGTGTCTCAGGAGGCTGAGGCAGGAGGATCACAGTTCAAGGCCAGCTTCAGCAACTTAGTGAGAACCTGTCTCAAAATAAAATACAAAAAGGGCTGGGAATGTGGCTCAGCAGTTAAGCACCCCTGGGTCCAATCCCTGGTATCAAAAAAACAAAAATAAAATCTAGAATAGCCATTTCCTCAAAACTATAGGGAAGAGAAAGTGAGCAGGAGAAATGATCAGTGATGGCTGGTGTGAATGAAAGTCCCTACATCACACGAGACACTGAAACCGAAAAAGGAAGACCAGAGACAGGGCTCGAGTCCAGCACTCAGTGTGACTGGATGCTCAATTAAAAAGTAATTAATTCCTCTCCAGGACGCAGATATTCTACTTGCTCTTTAACGTGTGTGTGTGTGTGTATGTGTGTGTGTGTGTGTGTGTGTATTATATGGATACTAGTACGTTTCCACTGGGAAAGTCATTGCAAAGTTGAACAGACAACGTAACACATATTTGCTAAGTGCCCTGAGCTAAATTGCTTTGGGGATGATCTAATTCTCACAGCTCCATTTGATGCCTCATGTGGATTTCAAAATTCCCAAGTCCAAAACTGAGCTCCTGATCTCCCCTCCCAACCAGCTCCCCAGGCCACCTTCCCACCACCTGCACAGGTAGCATCACGCTCCCTTGAGTTCGGGTTAATGATGCCTTCATTTTCTAAGAATATTCCAGAGTCTTGCTTTCCCCCAGGCTACTCACTCTCACCTGGCTTCCTGTCTGCTTTCCGTTCTGCCTGTCCTCAACAACTTTACCCAGAGCAAAACCAAATCCCTGCCCAACATGACCTTTTTGTTGTTGTTGTTGTTTTGAGACTGGGTCTCACTATATTCCCAGGCTGGCCTCTAACTCCTGGGATCAAGCAATCCTCCTGTCTCAACCTCCACCATAACTGGAACTGCAGGTGAACTTTCAAAAATCAAACTTAATAACTTAATTTTTTCCTTATTATGTTGATTCATTTATTATTTTTTACTAACTCTTGGCGGTTTATGTTTTTGAAAAAGTTGCTTATTTCTTGAGATGTTAAAAAATAGGATAGCTCACAGTTGCATATGATATCTTTCCCATTTTTATTGGTGCGTTATAATTGTACATAATGGTGGGACTTGTTGTTGCATATTCGTACGTGCTCATATTGTAACAATGTACCTTGGCTAATATCCTTTCCGAATATTGTTCCCTTTCCTCCCTTCCCTGGGTGCTTTTTCCCTACTCTAATGATCTTCCTTTGATTTTCATAAGATACCCTCACCCCACCTTTCTTTTCCTTTTTCCTCTCTAGCTTCCATATATGAGAGAAAAAATATGACCCTTGACTTCCGAGTTTGTCTCATTTCACTTAACATAATGTTCTCAAGTTCCATCCATTTTCCTGCAAATGCCATGATTTCATTTTTCTTTATGGCTGAATAAAAAAATCCATTGTATGTGTGTGTGTGTGTGTGTGTGTGTGTATATATATATATATCACATTTTCTTTATGCATTCATTTATTGATGGACACCTAGGCTGGTTCTATAATTTGGCTACAGTGAATTGTGCTGCTATAAACATGGATATGCATGTATCACTATAGTATGATAACTTTTTAACTCTCTAGGATAAAAACCAAGGGGTGATATAACCGGGTCGAATGATGGTTCCATGCCTAGTCTTTTTTTTGGGGGGGAGGAATGGGTACCGGGGATTGAACTCAGGGGCACTCAACCATTGAGTCACATCCCTAGCCCTATCTTGTATTTTACTTAGAGACAGGGTCTCACTGAGTTGCTTAGCACCTCACTTTTGCTGAGGCTGGCTTTGAACTTGCAATCCTCCTACCTCAGCCTCTTGAGCCACTGGGATTACAGGCGGGGGCCAGTGCACCTAATCCATGCCTAGTCTTTTGAGGAGCCTCCATACTAATTTCCATAGTGGCTGTACTAATTTAGAAGCCCACCAACAGTGTAATAGTGTTCCTTTTTCTCCACATCCTCTCCAACATTTGTTATTGTTTGTGTTCCTCATGACTGCCATTCTGACTAGAGGTGAACTCTCAGTGGCATTGTGATTCTATTAGTTTATCCCTCATGATGCTGAACATTTTTTTCATGTATTTGTTGGCCATTGGTATTTCTTTTTTTGAAAGTCTGTTTAGTTCATTTGTCCATTTATTAGTCAGGTTATTTGCTTTTTTGAGTTTTTTATATATTCTAGGTATTAATCATCAGTCAGAAGAGTCGCTAGCAAAAATTTTCTCCCATTCTGTAGGTTCTCTCTCCACATTCTAAATTGTTTTCTTTGCTGAACAGAAGCTTTTTAATTTGATGCCATCCCATTTATTAATTCTTGGCATTATTTCCTGAGCTTTAGGGGCTCCTATTGAGAAAGTTGTTGCCTGTGCCTATGTGTACAGTGTTGACTGTACATCTTCTTCTATGTTGCAGAGTTTTTGGTCTCATTTCTAGGTATTTGATTCACTTGTGCAGGGTGAGAGATAAGGGACTAGTCTCATTCTTCTACTATATGGACAACTAGTGTTTTCAGGACTTTCTCCAATCTATGTTTTGGGCACCTTTGTCAAGGATCAGATGACTACATTTGACTGTGCTTATCCCCATTCTGTATTGTCTTTGTATCTGTTTTTACACCAGTACCATGCATTTTTTGTTACTATAGTTCTGTAGTATGATTTGAAGTCAGGTATTGTTATGCTTCCGACATTGCTTTTTTTGGCTTAGAATTGCTTCGGCTATTCTGGATCTTTTATTCTTCCAAATGAATTTTAGGCTCCCTTTCCCCCCTAATTCTGTGAAGAATGCCATTAGTACTTTGATGGAGATTATATTGAATCTATATATTGCTTTTTATAGTATGGCCATTTTAACAATATTCATTCTGCCTATCCATGAACATGGGAGGTCTTTCCATCTTCTTGTGTCTTGAATTCTTTTTTCAATGTTCTATAGTTTTCATTGTAGAGGTCTTTCACCTCCTTCGTTAGATTTCTTCCTAGGTTTTTGTTTGTTTGTTTTTGTTTTTTTAGGCTATTGTGAATGGAATTGTTTTCCTGGTTTCTTTCCCAGGAGATTCATTATTGGTATGAAGGAAAGCTATTGATTTTTTATATGTTGATTTTTGTAGCTTTCTACTTTGCTAAATTTGCTTATTAGCTGTTAGAGTCTATAAACAAGTCAAAATAACACCTGGCATTTTGCCAGGGGAATGTTAGAGTTCATAAACAAGTCTGGATGGTGCCTGGCAAAATGCCAGAGGGAGTGGTTTGAGAAGTAACAAAAGCGAGCCATTAAGTGTGGAGATTCCTGATTGGTTGACTGCTGTATCTAGTTTATGCTAATTAGATAAGCTGTGTGGAATGTATAAATACTGCTCCTGTCCTGCAATAAACGGCTCCCACTCCTGCTGTATCAACGTACACAAGTTCTTCATCACCCCCCTGATTATTCTGCTGCAGCCGGACTGCGGCAGATGGTGGCCCGTTACGGGGAGCCCCGGGACACTCGGGGGTAAGTGACGAAAAAA
>NW_026000221.1:21330618-21352008 GCF_001458135.2 Marmota marmota marmota
CCCCCCCACCCCCCTTATTTTGCTGCAGCCAGCCAGGCTGCAGCAATTAGCTCTAAGCAGTCTTTTAGTGAAACTTTTTGGATCTTTTAAGTGTAGGATCATATCATCTGCAAGCAGTGATAATTCAGCTCCTTCCTTCCCTATTTTTATCCTTTTTATTTCCTTCTCTTGTCAATTGCTCTGTTGCTGAGGGCCATTGCTAAGTAAGAATGATGCATGGCATGACCCAGGTCATTTGCAGTGTCATTGCATGTAAGGTGACCTTGCTCAAGGACCAGGGCAGATCCGGGTTTAGGGCGTTCCAGTTTAGGACAATCCGGGTTTAGGGCGGTTCCAGGTTTAAGGTGTACCCTGCTGGGAATAGGGCGTATCCTGCTGCCTCAGGCGTGCCTGCTCATTGAGTTCCCGGTTGAGTTCTCGTGGGATTCAGAGAGTATTTGGGATTTTGCCCAGAACGTGATTGGGGCCCGGAACGTGAATTCCCCCAGAACGTGTTTGTAGAGTGCCGGTGTGAGTTCAGGTATAAAGAATTGCTGTTTGAATCTACAAGGCTGTGAGTGGCTCGTGATTTTGTGCCCAGCCAGACTGCGGCACTCTGTCTAGAATTTCTCGTACTATATTAAATAGGAGTGGTGAAACTGAACATCCTTGTCTTGTTCCAGAATTTAAAGGAAATGTTTTCAGTTTTTCCCCATTCACTATGATGTTGGCTTTGGGTTTGTCATATACAGCCTTTATGATATTGAGATAGGTTTCATCTATCCCTAGTTTCTTAAATGTTTTTGCTATGAAAATATACTCAATTTGGTCAGCCTTTCTCTGCACCTATTGGGATGAGAATTAAGTGGTTTTGTCCTTAATTCTATTTATGTGATGAATGACATTTATTGATTTGCCTATGTTAAACCATCCTCACATCCCCAGGACAAAACCAACTTGGTCGTGATGTAAAACCTTCTTAATATGTTGTTGAATATGATTCACTTGTTTTCCATTAAGGATTTTTGCATCTAAGTGCATCAGAGATATTGGTCTGTAGTTTGCTTTCCTTCTGTATTCTTGTCTGGTTTAGGTCTGAGTTTGACACTGGCTTCATAGAATGAATTTGGGAGTGTTCCATCTCTTTCTACTTCATGGAGTGATTTGAGGAGCATAGACATTACCTCTTCTTTACAGGTCTGAGAGAATTCAGCTGATAATTCATCTGGTTCTAGGCTTTTCTTTGTTGAAAGGCTTTTTATTACTGCTTCTATTGTGTTGCTAGTTATTGATCTTTTTAGGTTTTCTGGGTTCTCTTGATTTAATTTTGGCAGGTTGTATGTCTAGAAATATATCCGTTTCTTCTAGGTTTTATTGGAGTAGAAGTTTTCAAAATAGTCCCTCATGATCTTCTGTATTTCATGGTGATTTATACTTTTTCAGCTCTAATTTTATTAATTTTGGTCTTCTCTCTTTTTTCTTTTGGTTAGTTTGAATAAAATCTGATCAATCTTATTTATCTTTTCAAGATCAATTCTTCATTTCATTAATCCTTTGTACTATTTTTTTTAATTCTCAATTTCATTGATTTTGGCTATGATCTTAATTATTTCCTTCCTTCTCTCAGTTTTTTACTTAGTTTGTTCTCCTTTTTCAAGGATCTTGAGAAGTATCATTAGGTCATTTATTTGAGGGCTTTCTGATTTTTTCATGTAGGCACCCATTGCTATAAATGTTCCTTTCAGAATTGCTTTTATAGTGTTCCAAAGGTTCTGGTTTGTTGGGTCACTATTCTCATTTGATTCTAAGAATTTTAAAATTTCTCCCTAATTTCTTCTATCACCCATTCACCATTCAGAAGTGCATTGTTTAATCTTCCTGTGTTTATATAGTTTCTGAAGGCTTTTGTTGTTGTTGTTTTCATTCCATTATGATCTGATAATAGGCAAGAAATTATATCAGGTTTTTTTGTATTTGCTAAGAGTTGCTTTGTGGTCTACAATTGGTCTATTTTGGAGGAGGTTCCATGAGCTACTAAAAAAGTGTAGTCAATTGCTGTTGGGTGAAATATTCTGTAGATGTCCATTAAATTCATTTTATGCATATATATTTTTTCAAGTCTAAAAGAGTCTTTACTGAGTTTATGTCTGGATGACCTATCTCCTGGTGACAGTAATATTGCACTGGGTTCTATGTGAGGTCTTAATTTGACTTGTCCCTCTCTCTGTCTCTTTCTTCTCTCTCTTGTTGATAATTGAACCCAGGGATGCTTTACCACTGAGCCACATCCCTAGCCCATTTTATTTTTTTATTCTGAGACACAGTCTCAGTAAATTTCTTAGTGTCTCACTAATTTGCTAAGGTTGGCTTTGAACTTGTGATCCTCCTGCCTCAACCTCCTGAGTTGCTGGGATTGCAGGGGTGTGCTATCGTGTTCGGCTAGTGTCTCTTTTATGTAATTATGTGCACCGAAGTTTGGGGCATAAATATTTACTATCATAAGATCTTCTTGTTGAATTGTTCCCTTTACCAGTGTAAGTGACCATCTTTGTCACTTCTGATTAATTTTGGCTTGAAGTCTACTCTGTCCACCATGAGAGTAGCTAATCCTTCTTGTTTCTAGGCTCCATTTGCCTGTTATATCAATTTTAGTACTTTCACTTTCAGCCTGTGGTTATCTTTGTCTGTAAGTCTCTTGCAAACAAGATGTAATTAGGTCTTGTTTTTAAATTCATCCTGTCAATGTTTATCTTTTAATTGGAGAGTTGAGACCATTTATATTCAATGTTACTATAATCAGAAGCTTATTGATTCCTGCCATTTTGATTTATTTCTAATGTTTAATTTGGTCCTGTTTCTAATTTGCTTAGCTACTCTTCAAATGAGATTTGTTCATTTGTGAACTCTGGGTTTTTTTTTTTCTTCTTCTTCTGTGTGGGGTATTTCTTTAAATAAGTTCTGTGATGCCAGCTTTGTAGTCATGAATTCTTTTAGTTTCTGCTTAACATGAAAGGTTCTTATTTCCTTGATTCTGAAGGATAGCTTTGCTGGATATAGCAATCTTGGTTAATGGTTATTTTCTTTCAGGACTTGGAACACATCATTCCAAGCCCTCCTGACTTTTAGAGTTTATGCTGAAAAATCAGAAGCAATTCTGATGGGTTTGCCCCTAAATGAGGCATTGATGATTTTTTCTCTGAAGCCTTTAAAAATTCTGTGTGGGATTCTGAATGCCTCCTATCTGGAAGTCCATCTCAGTTGTTAGAGTCTGTAAACAAGTCAAAATAACACCTGGCATTTTGCCAGGGGAATGTTAGAGTTCGTAAACAAGTCTGGATGGTGCCTGGCAAAATGCCAGAGGGAGTGGTTTGAGAAGTAACAAAAGTGAGCCATTAAGTGTGGAGATTTCTTATTGGTTGACTGATGTATCTAGTTTATGCTAATTAGATAAGCTGTGTGGAATGTATAAATACTGCTCCTGTCCTGCAATAAACGGCTCCCTCTCCTGCTGTATCAATCTACACAAGTTGTTCGTCCCCCCCCCCCCGCCCTGTTATTTTGCTGCACTCAGTCTCAAGGTTTGGAAATTTTTATGTTATTATTTTCCTGAAGCAGGTATCCATTTAATGAGCCGGCATCTCACAATCCTCTTCAATTCCAGTGATTCTTAAATTTGGTCTCTTAATGTTGCCCCAGAATTCTTGTATATTTGGATCATGGTTACTTATTTTCTTTTCTTTAATGGTGTCTGAATGTTCAAGGCTGGTCACTTTGTCTTCCAGCCTTTTTCCTCCAGGAAGAATCCAGAGATACTTTCACTTTCAGCCTGTGGTTGTCTTTGCCTGTAAGTCTCTTGCAAACAAGATGTAGTTGAATCTTGTTTTTTTTTTTTTTTTTTTTAATTCATTCTGAAGCCAGAGATTCTTTCTTGAGCATGGTTCACTCTATTAGAGAGACTTTCAAGTAAACATTTTATTTGATTTATTGTGTCTTTCATTTTCAAGATTTTTGTTTGGCTCTTTTTCAATATCTCTCTATCCTTATTGGATTTCTCATTCATATCCTGTACTGACTTCCTTAATTCATTCAGTTGTTTTTCTGTGTTCTCTTGGAATTCATTGATCATTTTTACAAGCAGTCTTTTAAATTCTTTATCTGATATTTCACCCACTTCAGTATCTTTGGAGTCAGTTGCTGGTAAATTATGAACTTTAGGAGATGTCATGTTACCTTTTCCCCCATATTTCTTGTATTTCTCTGTTGAGTTTCATGCATCTGTTGAGGTGGATTTCTCTCCCTCCTTCTCTTGCAATGTGTCCTAGAGTGATCTAGATTGAGCTCACTCATAGGTGTGGTGTCCACAGACACTGTATCAATTCTCTTTTTTCTATACCAGTGGATGTCCATGAATGGGACCTGAGGGCCTACCCTTCACCATTCCTACATGGGGTCTGGTCTTTAGTTTGGGTTTTTGACACTTCTATTCTTTATATTAAAGTATAGCTGAAGGGTTTTTGTTAATATTTTATTAGTTGTTGGTGGACCTTTATTTATTTTTATGAGGTGCTGAGAATCAAACCCAGTGCCTCATACATGCTAGGCAAGTGCTCTACCACTGAGCCACAACCCCAGCCTGAGCTGAAGTTTGAGTGTCATTAATTTGTGTGTGGAAGAAGCTGCACTGTCTTTTGGCTGAGTTTAGTTCAGTAGCAGAGTCTTTACCCTATGAACATGTAGTTTCCCTGTGGGTTCCCAGCACCTCACAGGATAGGGGAAACAAACAATAGAAACAACCAATACAAACAATATACAGCATTAAAGTAAGTATCCAGTGCCTGTTATGACGTCTGTAACACTAATACCGCAGAAACAGGAATGGTGGGGTCAGCAATTGCCAAGAGCAAAAACAATAAACAACCATAAATTAAATCTGACATTAAAGTAAACAGTGGGTGTCAAATATGTCATCCACCTGCACTAATAATTGCACCATGATGAATGGTTGGGCAGGAGTTAGATAATGCAAACAGTTCTAAAAGATGGTAAAAATACAGTTCATTTAGAGAAAAGAAATTGTGATAGGAAGGTAGAAGAGAGACTAGGATGTTCAAAATATGAACAGAGAGAATATGGAAGAGATGGTTATAAAGAAGGAGGAGAAAAAATGAAAAAGTAAAGGAAGACAGAGAGAAAACTGAGAGAATGTGACTGTTAGCAGCAGAAGAAGGAAAGCGGGGGTGGGGTGGGGGAGGAGATCAAATAAGCAAAAACCAATCCAAACCAAAATAAATGAACCAAAAACCCTAACCCTCAAAAGGAAAAACAATTGTTTTAAAAAATGCTAAAAATGAGAAAAAAGAAACAAAAATGTATACATTTATATGTTCACAAACCAATGAACACAGTAAGAACACACACACACACACACACACACACACACGATGCAGAAAATGAAAGAATCGTCTCCAATGAGGTGATCAAAATAGTCAATGAGGATGGATGGTGACTGCCGGTGCCCAACTGTCCTTTCCATTTCTTCTTCAGCCATGGGGTGGGGGGTGGTGTGTAGGGTGGGCTGGGGGTTGATAACCCCTTCCTCTTTTGGTGTTGGAGTGGCCTGAAACTGAAGCTGGTTGAAATGGCTCTCAGCTTCCCTTCTCACCAGCATAAGGTAGGACGGAATGGGAAGTTCTGTTGATCAGAATGTTGTCGGCATAAACGAGATCAATGTACTCCCAGGGCCCAGGGGGGCTGCTACAGAGTTCCCTGAGTGCCATTGTGGTGGGGGCTTAGGTCTTAGGGGCTTTGTTGGATGGCAGCTCCTCTGGAGAGATCAGATCAACACTCCCCGGGGGCCTGACAGATACCTATCTCTTCTGGGAGTCTGACACTCAGGAGCTTCCCAGAAAATTCTGCTCCCAGGAGAGAGGAGTCAGTCTTCCACGCACTCTGCTGTTTGTGAACACGGCCTTCCTAGGCTTAGCCCCTGGGTCGGCCTGTCCACTTTCCTGGCTCTCTTCCGCGGGTCATTTGAGCCACTGGACCCAAAGGGAGAGTGAGTTGGACTCCCCTGTGACCTGAACCTCCCTGGGTGCAGTCTTCTCTGAGCCTGTTTCACTCATGTTCTCCTAGGTACAGGGTAGGTGCTTGCAGGGACAGTGTCACAGTGTTGGCTGGGATCTTCCGGCTCCCGCAGTGGCTGCAGCATGGCTGCCTCTGGGTGTCCCCCGCCTCAGCTCCCATTTTGCCAGTTGAGAAATACAGAGCACTTTCCAAATACCGGTTCTCTGGACAGCTAATACGGGTCTCAGAGACCAGGAACAGGTCCTTGTTCCTCAGTGGTGACGATTAAACACCCGAGAAATGCCGAGGCAAGCGTAGAAGCAAGTGTGATTGAGGAAGAGGACAGAAACAGACTTCTCCAAAGAGAAGGGGCCCCAGAGCTGGGTGTCCAAGGAGGGGACCCCAGAACCCCTCTTCTTAATTATTGCCTTGTCTTTCTTCTCTGCATGCTGTGACCAGGGGCAGGGATGCAGAGGTTGATTGTTAGTGCCCAGGGGCATGACCACAGAGGTTAACAACCCACTTCCTCTCTGACCACCAGTGATAACCAGTCCTCATCCTCTCTCCATCCGCATCACTCATTACCTACACTGAGGACCTGACCTTCTCCCCCTGCCTCAGCTTGCTGCAGATTGTGACATATCCTGTCCACTCAGGTCAGGCTGGGCTGCAGGCAGATTGCTTTTTGGCAAAGAAGGCATGTTGGGGTCAGCCCAGGGGGCTCATTTTATAGAATCATTCCCTCAACCTCATGTCCCACCATTCTCACCTCCCTGTCCCCTTACACAGCCAGTGGGTCAGCTCGGCTCAGGCTGCTTTCTGATGGACAGGGTTTTCCACATCAGATCTGTCTGGTTTCTCCCTGTTTCCTGCTCCCTCCCCTCTGTATGGACCAGCCTGTTGCTATTGTCAACCCAGCTTGGCACTGAGTATTCTTTCTTGTTCTTTGTTCAAGGCACCCACATTTCCGAGTCTCTGAGACACTCTGATGTCCAATACTGAACTGTAGTGAAGCCCTTCTCTCACCCACTTCTCTGAGAAGGGGTACTCTGGCTGCCTGGATCCTGAGTCTCAGCAACTGGAAGGCAGCCCTCCTCTGATCCACCATCTTGAATCTCCCCTAGAGTATTTTCTTATAATTTTCAACCTCCTCGTGTCCTCACATTTTTTAAAAATAATTTTTTTTTAGTTGTAGGTGGACACTATATCTTTATTTATTTATTTTTAAGTGGTGCTGAGGATCAAACCCAGTGCCTCAGACATGTGAGGCAGGCACTCTACCCCTGAGCTACAGCCCCAGCCCCATATTCTCACATTTAATGCAATTTATTTTCCTTTGTCTTTTTATTAGATTTGTCAACAGTTGCTTTCTCTTATATTTAAAGAACAAATTTTGAAAATTTATGATGCTTTTAATTGTATACGTTCATGGTATAGTGTGATGATTCAATATGTGTATGTAATGTGTGATGCCTAAATCAGGATGGTTAACATTTCCATCTCCTTAAACCTTTGTTTCTATTGACTAATTCTGCTAGAATTTTCCTTTTTCTATTTTTGTAACTTTGCCTGTTATTTATTTAGTTGTTTAAGTTTATGAACTTTATTGCTTAGGTCATTTCTAGTCTCCTTCTTCTTTTAAAAAGTAATAAAATACTTTGGCCTAATTTCTGTAAATTTATATCAAGCATTTATATTATTAGGTAGATCATTTATATTATTAAGTAGATCATAATTATAAGTTGAAACTGAGTCTTTTTGAGAATTTTTTTATGTATTTATTTATTTATTATTTTTTTATTAGTTATACATGACAGTAATTAGTCACACATGACAGTAAAAAACTGAGTCATATAATGGAGGGTTGTTTTTAATTTAATGGAGGTTGTTTATTTCTAAGATTTTTCTTTTTTTTCCTTGCCATACGATAACATTTTTTTTAATTTTGTGAACATTTTAAAAGTGTTTTTTAAAATAAAGATGGACTTTTATCTCACATTTATATCAAAATAAAGCCTACATGGGGTCAGAATTTAAAAAGTAAAAAGCTGAACTCTGAAAGTAATCAAAAACCATGTTCAATTTATAACTATTCACGAAACTATACATTTATATTTTTTTCTATGTGTTATATATATTCTACAACTAAAAATTAAAGGTACTTAAGTTCTCAAACAAAACATAGGAAAAAGTATTTAGAAATAATTTCAACCAGGCGCAGTGGCGCTGACTCAGGAGGCAGAGGCAGGAGGGTTGTGAGTTCAAAGCCAGCCTCAGCAAGAGTGAGGGGCTAAGCAACTCAGTGAGACCCTGTCTCTAAATAAAATACAAAATAGGGCTGGGGATGTGGCTCAGTGGTCGAGATCCCCTGAGTTCAATCCCCAGTACCCTCCGTCTCCCCAAATTTCAGGGCTAAAGGTGTAGCACAGTGATCAGGCACTTGCATAATGTGTAAGGCCTTGGGTTTGATCTTAGCACAGCAAAATAAATAGATAAATGCATACATAAAATGAAATAATAAAAAACAATTCAAGAAGTTTTTTTGCCAAGCACTGGGCAAAACTCAGAAATCATAAAAGAAAAATTGGATGAAATCAATCAGACACAAATTAAAATTTTCGTAGTACCAAAAAAAAAAACCCACAAATAAAATTAAATGACAAGTGACAAACTGAAAAATATCTGCTAGTTATGTCACAAAGACACAATTTTTTAAATACATTGAGTTATTACAAATCAATAATAAAAAGACCAATGACCTGATAGTAAAGAGGATAAAGTTTACAGAAAAAAAATACCAATGGCTCTTAAATGTATAAAAAGATGTTCCATCTTATACACCATGAAGGAAATACATATTAGAACTAAAAAGATATGCCATTTCCTAGCTCTTAGATTTGCAAGTTTGTAAATTAGTAGATACCTTGATGCATTGCTAATGCATCAGTATCTCATCTCCCAAAATTACGAATGTCATATAACCACAACTAACAATTCCACATCCAGGCATTTAACCTTCAGATATCCAGAATGTACAAAATGACATATGCCCAGAGGTATATGGCCTTGCTCATAATAGCAAAAAATTGGGAGAAAAAGTTAAATATCCACCAAAGAGGACATGTTATACTTAAATTATTACATACCATACCAAGGAATCCTATGTAAGCATTGAGGCAGAGCATAAGGGATGATATAAACAGTGTCCAAGACAAACTGAACATAGAAAAAAGAACAAAGATCAGAACCAGGTGTAGGATATGCTGCACTTGTGTGAAGAAGAAATAAATGTACGTGTTTATGACTTTATACTTTGCATGAAAAACCTAAAAGAAGAAGTGTTCCCTTGGAGGAGAATCCTTAGAATGTGATCCTGTATGCCCGTGCTGTCGAATCAAAATGAGCACTTTCTCTCAGGCTCAGCTCTGGTCGGGTCTTATTTGTGCCTAAACCTCCTATCAGCACCCCACCGTCTCCTCCAGAATAAAGTCATGCCATGTTTCTGTGACCTCCACAAACTGGGACACATCGGGGCACCAGGAAAGGGTCAGGGTGAAGGAACAAATGTCCCCTCATCCCTGTTCCTTGGCTCTCTTGGCCCCCTTGGGTACCTACTGGCCTGCCTGAGAGATGCTGCTCACGCCTCAAGCCCTTCTCTTTCCCCATCCCAGCCTTGAACTTTTGCTGCCTCCTCAGGAGGGTCTTCCTGCAACCCACCTCCTCAGGCCAAGTTCAGTTCCCATCCCGGGTCTCATTCCTTAGCCTCCCCCTTTCTCCTCTGTTGGAGGTCTTGCCTCTCTGCATGGCCTTGCCTTTGGGTCTGGTCCCCGCTAACAGCAAATGCCTTGGCACCAGGGCCCTGGGCTCACGTCTGCTAGTCACCAGCTGCATGACTTTGAAAGGCTCCTTGGCCTCTTGGTTCCTCAGTGTCCTCCTCTGTAAAACGGGGATATTCTGGGCCACAGAAGCAGAGTCCAAGTTGGGGGTTCTTACAGAAGCCCTCCCTGAGGGGGTCAGGGAAGCGGGCTGAGCGCTGGAGAAGCTCATCAAGCGTGGTCTAGGAGAAGCCTTGCTCCCACCTGACCTTGGGGAGATCTGGAATGTGGATGAGCTCATAGGTGGGTCCCCAAGAGGCCAGGGTTCTGGGCTGTCACACCACACCATCAGGTTAGCTTGGGGACATGCCCTGTGGGTGGGGAGGAGCCTCAACGACCCAGACACCTGAGGCCATCAGCCAAGGGCGACCCTTTGGTCACCAGTGTTAGCAGCTGGGGGAGGGGGTGGGTCCGAGGTGTTGGTGACGGGGACCTGGCAAGGTGGCTGTGAGACAGGGCATGCGAAGCCTTTGCGTGGCGTCTGGCACAGGAGAAGCCTCCACGCCGTGGCTATTCTTAGCATCATTGTTGGTGTCTCCTCTGCCTCCCCAGCTGGGCGGCAGCCGAGGAAGGAAGGGAGGGAAGAAAGAGGACATGACTCAGGCTCGGGACAGGAGCCTGCGGCTTCTCTGGCTCTTTTTTCCCTCTGGCCTCCCCGGGCTTGGGCTTTGGGCCGGCCACGCTGTGCGGCAGGGGACAGATAGGACCTCTGTCTCCTCAACTGTATGGGGGTCCTCGCCTGCCTCCCTGCTCCCTGGGCTGTCCACGAGGGACAGGTCAAGAAGCCGTGTCCCTGCGGAGATGGCAGAAGAGAAGAGGAGGAGGACGAGCCGTGGGAAGGAAGGGACAGAAATAAAAAGGCTGCAGGCACCAGCCGTGGAAGAGAAAGGGTGTCGCCGCAGACAAGGAGCAGAGACTGGGCCAGAGCTGGCGCAGGGCTCCTGTGGGCAGCACCGTCCCCCCTTCAGGGAGGACCCTGCGAGAGGTGCCAGCCTCGGTTTCCTCCCTTACCCAGGAAGCTAGAGGAGCAGGCGAGGCGTCTCTGATACAGTCACCCATTTCCGTGGGGCCACATGATGTGGGGGGGCTGGTGGCTGTTTTTTTTTTAAAAACTCTATCCCTACTGTCCCTCACAGTGATAGGCCCTGCAGGACTTAAGATGCACGGTCGGTGACAGTGCTTTACAGGGGAGGCTCCTGTTGGACAAGGGACCCGCTCAGGTCACCAGCTAGCGTCTCAGAGCTGGGGGTAACAAACAGCCTGCTGGGGGTAATAAAGGGGTGTCCAGGGAGAACCCCTGCACCCTGGGCCCAAGCCCCGGCCTGTAGGTCCTTCCTTCAAATCCAAAAAGACCTCTCTTTTCCTGACATTGGAAACCCAGAATTCTGGGTCCCAAACCATGTCCTAATGTCTAGGTCCACCTCCCTCCTCCGTCCCCTTCCTACTCACCTTTCCCACCAAGGGCTCCCTGGGGTCCACATGTGCCCTCCTCCAGGACTGGGAGTGGGCAGCCCTATTACAGGCCCTAACCTGGCTGGCACAGCAGGCAGCCAGGGTGTCCTTGTCACTCCTGTGCAGTCCTGGCCTCTAGGGTCCAGCACCCACAGGAAGCAGCCGACGCTGGCGAGGCCTAAGGAGAGGGCTCCTGACCAGCTCGTTTTGGAGTCCTCGGAAACTCCTGCAAACAGTCTCCCAGGCTGTCTGCACTTTCCGCTAGGTCCCTGGACATTAGTAATTCCATTTTGGTTCTGGGACTCAGAACCGAAACTTATAAACTGCCAAGAAAAAGAAACTTGAGATATTCTGCTCCCAGAACCACCCCCCTCCCCCGCAAGGTCCCTACATAGAAAAATCTGTTGGTACCCAGCCACCAGCACCAAGGTCATTTCAAGCTTGTTCTTTTTCCCTGTTAAAAAAGATCTAAAACCTCTGTTCAAGTGACGCTGCCTGCTGCGCCTGGCAGACACCCTGTTAACACACCTTTGCTTGAGCTCAGAGATGCGTCTCTTGTGGATATTTGCACCAGCTACCCGAGCACTTTCCATTTATTTGCAGGATGGGGTGAAATTCCAACACCCCTCATTACAGACTGAGTGCAGCACAGTCTCTGGGGATGGAACATGGGCGTCCACTGGGCCTCAAGCCTGAGGTGAGAGATTCTGGGTGACGCCAGTTCTCCACTGTCCTTGTTCCTTTGCATTGGGGTCCCAATTCTCCAGCAAACCAGACCCTAGGATTCCTGCTCTCGAAGCAGCCCAAAGGCCCTGGGGTTGACAAGATCGCTGAGACTGTCCTATCTAGATGGAGACCAAGGGCGGCGCCCGCCTCTGCCTCTCCTTTGTTCCCTGGCACGTCAGTCCCCAGCTCGGTGGCTCTGCCAGCTCCTCTCTTGCAGCTAAGAGCTCAGCACCTCCACACAAAAGTGAAAATAAAAGCATGGTTTGGAAATCCCCTTGGCAGCGCCACACACAAGGGGGCTGGTATGAGGGTTCCGGAAGCATCTTGTGCTGGCTCGGGAGTTGAGGCAGGGGACAGGGAAAGCTCAAGATGTAAATGACAGGAGTCCCAGGTCCCCAGGGTTAGGTTCACAGCCTGGAAATTGGCTTTCCTCTGTGAGAGAAATGCTGTCAGCGACTTCCGTCCACCCTCTGACTCCATGACTAAACTTCTTGGCAGAAAGTCACATGGAGGCCACACAGCTGGAACACAGGGCCCTGCACACTGAATGTCTGTGTTTCCCCCAAATTGATATGTTGAAATCCGAACTGCCAAGGTGATGATTCCCAGGGTGGGTGGTGGGGCTGGGGGAGGAGACAGGGTAGGGTCCTGGTGAATGGGATCCATGCCCTGATCAAAGTCCCCGAATGCTCTCTAGCCCTCTGTGAGGACACAGTGAGGAGTCGGCAGGCTGCAACCCGGAAGAGGGCCCTCACCAGAACCCCCCACCCCAGGCTGGCACCCTTGTCCTGGACTTTAGTCTGCAGTAGCCTCCTGGGCCTTGATGTTCTCATCTATAAGGCAGGAGTAATATGAGGTTGTTGTAGGGCTTAAATGAGTTAATATGTGTAAAGTACTTGAAAGTGCTTGGTAGTCACGACAGAAGAATCGTTTTTATGACGTGAAGGCTTGGATAAAGTTCTAGAAGGAACAGCAAACGCTACCACTGGGAGAGGACAGAAGTGGGACTGGGAGCAGCAAAGAAAGGAGATTTCGGCCTTGCAGACAAGAGCCTAGCTTTTTAGCAAGAGGACTGGGTCACGCATGACCTGTGCAGTCCAAGATGGGTCCATTTTTTTGAAAGTAGAGTTAGAAGGGGAACTTTTTAGCTTACAGGATGGACCCTCCGAACACTCTCCCACCTGGCCACCAGCACCAGGCGCATGGTGCAGAAGAAAGGCTTCAGAGACGTGGGCGTGGAGCCTTGGGGCTGGGTCCCACTACCCCAACCGATTTGCTGGGTCATGGAGGGTTTGTGTGCAGGTATGTCAAGTGGTGCTTTCTCCCCCGGCATTCCCAGGGGTCTGTGGAGTCGGCAAGAGCCTCTGAGGTCAGGAGGCCTGGGTTCAGATTCTGATTTCAACACTTGACACTGTGCAACCTTGGGCAGGTTTCCTAACCTCCTGTGCCACAGTTTCCTCATCTGCTGATGGGGTGACGATTTTACATGCACCTCACAGTGAGGGCTGGAGACACGGATGTGTACACAGCACACGGCACAGTGAAGCCACCCCCAGCCTCAGCTCTCACCCACCAGCTCCTATGCACAGAGCTCCCAGAACAGGTGGCCCCAGGCTGCCGCATCCCACCCGCACCCCCTCACCGCCACCCAGGCCAGCCTGCCCCGGCTGAGGTGTCCTCCAAGGTGCAGGGAAGAAACAGCTCCATAAAGGGAAGAAGCAAAGTGCAGATTTAAGAGCCAGGCTGCCTCTTAATTGAAACTCCATGCAATGGCGTCTTACAAAACAAAATGACCATTTCAGCATAGTTTTATTATTTTTCTGCTTAAAGATATAGCCAAATATCTCTCCCATGGAGGTATAAAGCATGAAATTTTCCAGTGATCTCATCGTTTAGGAACGGGTGTGCAAAGTTTAAGACTCTTATCTATGCTTGAGGACTTTTTTCTTTTCTTCCTCCCTCTCTCTCTGTGCCTTCAATTTCAATCATGGGGTTGGGATTGTGGCTCAGTGGTGGAGCACTTGCCTAGCACGGGTGAGGCACTGGGTTCGATTCTCAGCACCACATGTAAAATAAAATAAATAAAGGTCTATCAACAACTAAAAAAAATTTTTTTTAAAAATTTTAATCAGAACCTCATTTCCTTAAAGTTGTTCTGGAAACTATTTCACTTTTAACTTTATTTATTCTTTTCTTTTAAAATTTTTCTTTTGGGTTGTAGGTGAACACAACACCATTATTTGATTAAGTGATTTTTATGTGGTGCTGAGGGTCAAACCCAGTGCCTCACACGTTAGGCAAGCGCTTAACCACTGAGCCACAACCTCAGCCCCTGACTTTACTTGTAAAAGTACCATTTTGCCATGAACTAAGGGTAAATCCCCAAAAGACGCCCATGGAAAACTAAAAAACAAAACATTGCTAGGGCGCTGGAGCGGGTGCTGTTGCCAGTAGGTGTGAGAGGCTTCACAGACGCCTGCCACCCATCTGAGACTTTCTCCCTGACTAATTAGGAAGGATTAACAAGAACTGAAAAGAGAACAGCTTTCCACTCCAGTTCGGTCCAAAGCCCCATCCACGCACCTCCTGAGGCCACCTTGACTCCTACATTGTCCTGTACATTTCAGTGAGAACATCCAGATGCCCAGAAAGGTACCAAACATCTTCAAGAACCTGGGTGGGGCACATAAACTGCAAGCTATTCCTTACTTAGAACAAGACGCTACGATGAGATCTGAATGCCTCAGAGAACCAGCTCCCAAGGTCCCAGCGCCCTACAGTTTCACCTCCAGAGCAGAAGGGGCCCCTCTAAAGCTGATGATGGTTTGCTTGGGGTCCAGGCTCCATCCCTCCCTGCAGGAGGTGGGTGTTGGGATCCGGTCATTCCTGGCTGCTGAAGCTTTATACATTGACCCAGTCTTTAGGAGTTGCCCCAGTGTTCTTAGTCGCTGTAAAAAGAAAGGTCCACACATCCGCTGAGCCTGAGGAGACGGTCTGGAATGGGAACAGAGCTGTGGCTTCCAGGACATTCCCCAGGACATCTCTGCACATGGATGTCAGCAGGGGCAGCTCTTCTCTCCTTAGATGGCTCAGAGGTCAAGCTCTGGCCTCCCCCAGGGCCCCGGAACTCCTGGGGTGGGGTAATGACATGGCCTCCTCCAGCCGGGGTCCCTGCTCTGGCACTTTGTGAAATGAGGGCACACAGTTCACCCACGGGAAGCGCAGGTGAGCGTGGAGGCAGACTTCAGAGCCTGGCCTTCTCCTCTCCCTCCTCCTTCCTCCCTCCTCCACTTTCTTCTCTCCCTCTTCCTCCTTTTCCCATCCCCCCTGCCTGGTTCCCTCTGTCTTCAGGGTTCAGGGTCCCTGTGTCACCCACGGAGTCTTCTCTCACATGGCCCAAGTGTTCCTTACCAGAAGGCCCCAGCTGGCCTCTATCCCAAACGCGCACCACACCCTGCCCCTCACCTGCCGGGTGTCCTGGCCCCGCAGTCAGCACGACCTGACGTGCACCCCTGTCGCACATCTGTGTGTACTTGTTTATCCTGCTCCCATCGGCCCTTGGCTCCACCAAATGGCACTTGCTGTGCTCCCAGCCCAGCCCGCCGCCTCGAACAGCGCCCGCCATGTTGTGGGAACTTGGAGGACAATGGGGTGGATTCCGGGCGCAGGGTGGAGCCAGAGCTGGTGTCGGGCTGTCGGTTCCCACCTCACCTGGAGCAGCAGGCACCCTCAGGCTGGAGACGCTCCTCCGTCATCCTACACCCAAGAAGTTTTCTGGAGTCCTCTCCTGGGTGGCTTGACGGCGCCCCTCCTTCCTTCTCCCCCTTCCTTTTGTGAGCACATAAGACCCCCAGCCCCAGGCACAGACTCCATGCAAAACGGCCTCCCCCCCATGTTCTGGTCCCTGCCGACCACCTTGCACCCAGGCCCTCCCCACCCCAAACACTCTCGGTGTTTTCCCTTCCTCCTTGCTCCCCTCCCTTTCCTGCTAAGCACAATTGGAAGAATTAAAACATCATATATCTTATTGGTTTTTTTACATAAAACAAAATATTCCACATGCAGAGGAAGAAAATGAGACCAAATCTAAGTGTCTAACAATGAGGGATACATTCAGCCATTCTGTGGACAGCCATGCCACCTATTATTATTATTATTATTTTAGTTGTCAATGGACCTTTATTTTATTTATTTATATGCAGTGCTGAGAATCGAACTCAGTGCCTCACACATGTTAGGCAAGTGCTCTACCACTGGGCGACAATCCCAGCCCCCATGCCACCTTTTAAAACCACAGGATAATGCCACTGTAGACTAAGAGCTAATTTCTTTCATACACAAAGAACTTGCAGAGCTCAACAACCCAATAGAAAAGTGGACAAGGACAAGAACCGACAATTTATGGAAAAGGGAAGACAGATGGCCCTTACACGTTTAAAAGATGACCTGCGGCCAGGCCTGGGCGCAGCGCAGACACCTGCTACAGAAGCCCACTCCAGGCAGCGCTGCAGCTCTGAACCCCGAGCACGCACAGTCCGCCCACCTCAAGCTCCTGGGAAGCTGTGATTGCAGAGGAGCAGCAAGGACACAGAAGTGGGGCAGACCTGATGAAAGGTTTGACTTAGGAGTTCACCAATAACGTTAGTACTTTCCCAAACCCTAATTAGCGTAACTTGTGACCGATAGCACTGGTACTTTTCCAAACTCTAATTAGCATAAATGTGGAACAATAGTTCTGACCCAAGTGCTTTACAAAACCCAAGATTAGCACACTCAGAAGGTGACTCTTCTTGGTTCCCCTCTCATTGGGCCAGAGCTCTTTTTTATTCACACTTGAACAAATCCCACTCTTACACTGAGTCATCCCCACCTGTGAACTTCATTCTTCGAACTCACAAAGCACTGACCCAGAAAAAAGTTGTCGGCAGTGAGCTGCTGGGGTTTGGGGCAACAGTGGGGAGCAGAACCTCCCGTTACGAGTACAACACATTTCACGGCTGCAGAGGCCTGCAGCTTATGCAGACCCCACCCACCAGCAAGAGTGCAGAAACCCCAGTTTCGAGAAGAGATGTGAGAAAAATCACCATGATTCATCTACTAGATTTGCAAATATGGAAGAGTTTGATAACATCCATACTAGGAAGGTGTGGCTGCAGGTGCCCTCACATGGAGCTGGTGGGAGGGAAAATTAGCACTATACTCAAAGAGGGTAATTGGTCAGTCACCCAAGTTCAAACTGCACATGCCCTCAAAGTCCCAAACCTGCTCCTGGATTTTCTTCAAGATTGACTCCCACATATGGAAAAATGAAGTTTGACCAACGATATTGATCACAACACTGTTTGGAATAGCAACAGACAGGAAAAAACCTAAAAGTTCAAAAGAGATCAATGACATATCAGCCATCTGGGGAAATACTATGTAGTTGTTAGAAAAAGAGAGCGCTGGAAGTGTGGCTCAGTGGTGAGCACCTGCCTAGCATATGCCAGGTCTTGGGATCTATTTTGAGCACTGAAGAAAAGATGCAGGATTTTGTTTGCTATAGAAAGATTTCCAAATCGAATTAAGGGGGAAAAAAGTGGACACTCCATACTGCCATTTATGAGAATTGGGGAAATCTATGGGTATGCGTATGTGTTATGTATATATGTGTATATGTATGCACATGTTTCTGTGTGTGTGTGTGTGTGTGTGTTTAAGGTCCACTCAGAGCATCTTTGGAAGAAGACTTAAGAACCGGATACCACTCTCTGCCTTCAGAGAGGGTAACTGAGTGGCTGGGAGACAGGGGAGGGAAGGAAGCATATTTTTAATTATATCCTTCTGTACATTTTTCATTTTTACTATACAAATATTAGCTATTGATTTTTTTAAGTTAAGCGACATCATAGATTTAATATTCCTTAAACATGCAATCCCATATTATTTATTTATTTTGGTATTGGGGTTTAAACCCAGGGGTGCTTAACCACAGAGCCATGTCCCCAGCCCTTTTTTAATATTTTATTTAGAGACAGGGTCTCACTGAACTGCTTAGGGCCCCACTAAATTGCTGAGTGGACTTGTGCTTTCCCTGGCTGCACGTCTCCCTTCCCTAGCAAAGTGGCTGGTTTCACGCCACAGTGAACCAGGATGAGAGGCTGGTGACAGCAGAAGAGGAGCCTGGGGTCAGACGTGGCCAGGAGAACTGGTTAACTCCATCCCCAGCCTCCAGAAACACAGAAAGCCTGGGAACACTGAGGGCTTCCTTGAAGAGCTGAATGAGGATCATGCCAACTATTCCCAGCTCTCAAGGACCCAGGAGACCCCAGACAGCACGTGGGGTACACAACCTTGCTTATTTTGCGGGTAACACGTCCTGTGAATAGCCAATGTTGCCTTCTTCACCACTTCTGCCAGGTTTTGGTGCATCTAATGATTTGCCATGTGGTCTAAAGAGTCTCCCTTCTCTAGCCAGCTGCGTTAGCAGACAAGATCATCAGTTTTCCCGAACTATTCTCTTTCAAATCATCCTGTAGACTCCAGTCACTTCGATAGGCTTTAGTTCCCCAACCAACACTCAAAAAACAAACAAGCAAACAAACAAACAAAAAGATCCGACAAAGAAAGACAGCAGCTTACATTCTCAGACCACCTGCAGAGTTTTCTGTTCTTGCTTTTTTCAGTACTGGGGATAGAACCCTGGGCTTCAGGTTTACCAGGCAATCACTCCTCCCATGAGCTACACCCCCAGACGCCAAAAGATTTCCAGTGTCTGTCCAACTGCATGTGGTAGGTAGAGAGGAGCTGCGAGGTGATGCTTTAGAGGTGGTGACAAGGTTCCACCAAGAGAGTGGATCCAAACTACAGAAGCCGAGCTGGGTGCAGGGTTGCACACTTGTAATCCAGGGATTCAGGAGGCTGAGGCTGGAGGATCGCCAAGCTCAAGGCCAGCCTTGACAGTTTAGCAGGACCCTCAGCAATTTAGTGAGACCCCCCCATCTCCAATTTAAAAAAAGAAAACAAAATGAGGACATAGCTCAGTGGTAGAACATCACTGTTCAATCCCCAGTGCCAAAGAGAAAAAAGAAAAAGGAACAGAAGTAATTTGTTCTCTCACAGTTCTGGAAGCTAGGAGTCTGAAATATGGGTGTGGACAGGGTCAGGCTCCTTCTGAAGGTTCTAGAGAAGGATCCTTCCATGCCTCTTCCAACTTCTGGTGGCTGCCAGAAATTCTTGGCAATCTCTTTCTCCCCACATGGCTATCTTGCCACCACCTGTGGGGCTTAACACTCTGATCTTCTCTCTTACCAGGATACTAGTCATATTGGCTTAAGGCCAACTTACTCTAGTATAGCCTCATTTCAACTGGTTATATCTACAACAACCACATTTCCAAATAAGGCCACATCCTGAGGTCCTGGGGGCCGGGACTTCAACACACCTCTCTTAGCAGACACAACTCAAGCCACAATAGATGAGAGAAGACACACTAGGAAGCTTTTCTAGACTCTCCTCAGGGCTTGACCTGGCTCTGCAGACATGGACACCTCGGGAGTCCAGGAAGGAGATTCACCATAATGTGAAACTCCCTACCCCTCTGCTGGTCTGCCCTCAAGAAGGACTCCAGAGCCTTTTACAGTACTTTAAAATTGACCAAGAACTGGGCGTACCTTGCCTCATTCAATCCATGGAGCTAACTTTGAAGGATCTATTAGGCCCATTTCACAGATGAGAAACCAAGCTTCCAAGAGATAAAATGCAAGGTTCTGAGATCCTTAGTCAGCCTGCCAGGCCAGGTGCCTGCCACCTGGTGCTGTTTCTGTAGGGAGGGCAGGTAGATATAACGAATGGCCCATCCGGGCTACAGAACAGTAGTCTGGTGGACAGCATGCTGTAGGGGCATTCATGCTCTCTTCCATGCCATCAGCCGGCCTTCCCCTGTGCTCTCTGCCACGAAACCAAGCCTAGTTAGTTGGTTAGTTAGTTAGTGGTGTGGGGTCAAACTCAGGGCCACTGGACGACACAGTCCAGCCTAAACCTAGTGCATTTCCGGGCTTATTTCTCCCCTAGAGAGAAGGAAATCCATTCAGAGGGAGATGAAGTTCCCGGTACTGATTGGGGTCCACTCCATCTTCTCCCCAGTTTTTTTTAGAGGCTAGGAACTTCCAGGTTTCAAACTGCTTTTTACACCTCCAGAACGCCCAATCTTTAAAAAAGAAAATGTAAAAATCCCAACTTATGAAACCTATGCAAACAGCACGGAAAGGGGGTGGGGCCTTTTTACCTTGGTAAATGGCCACCCCAGTGAACTCCAGGCCCTGGCTTTCTGAGTGAGAAAGTAGTTGAAGACCACATGGAAAAGCAAGTAACAAAAACGACAGCCATGCAGTCCCTATCACTTCTGAGTTAAAATGGTCACTAGAAATAGTGGAGACCTGACCCTAAGGAATTGTTAAGACCCCGGTGTGTACACTGATGGCATTGTGTCCATGTTTAAAGACTCCTTCTCTTTTAGTACATGCTCAAATATTTCCGTTGAAATGCTATGATGTCTGCCATTTGTTTCCAAATAAGGGGTGATAGATATGAAAGCCCCCATCTAGGGTTGGTGACCCTTGACCATGAGCAGTGGATCCAGGGGGGCTTCCATACATTAAAACCAGCAAATCCATATGGCCCCACCTAGTCCTCCTCCTCCTACTCTTATTTACGTTTGTGATTTTCCTCAATGAAAAGTTGTTTCGCTTTTTAGGATCCGAAGTATGAATCGTGCATCAGGAACAATGTGACCTCTAACTTTTCATTCAGCAATGAAAAGTTTGAAAGAAAAAAATAGCAACAGAGGGAGGCAACAGGTGTAGCCCCGGGAGGGGGTCTGCACAGCCACAGACCATGTCCCCTACAAGTGGCGACCCCGACCTGCCATCCCCCAAGCTGCCCAGCGCAGAGCCACCGACACCCCATCTGTCCATCTGCCACCGGACACCACTTGGCTATCGACATGGGCACATCCCCATCCCCAGATCGCTGGCATCCGCTCTTGCCCTCTCCTCCCTGCAGAACCGTAACCCCGAATCGCCAGGCGCCCCGCGCACCGGCCCGGGTCCCGCGGCCCCTGCACTCACCGCTGCGCTGCCGGCTCGTCCACGCTCCGTGCGAAACTGAAAGCAGACGCCGGGCGCAGCGGGCCAGTGCTTGGAACCGCGGCCGCTGCCGAGAAATCACGTGGGTTCGAGGTGCCATCCCGGACCCGGGCGCTGGGGGCAGGAGCCCGCACGCGCCCCGCTCGCCGCACCGCCCCGGGCGCCTGCCA
>NW_026000221.1:21352027-21369288 GCF_001458135.2 Marmota marmota marmota
CCGCCCCGGGCGCCTGCCACGCTCGGAACCCGGCCCAGGGGCTCGATCCCAGGTCACCGCCAGCAGAAGGAGGGTCCTCTCCTCCGAGGATGCGACTCTGGGGTGGAGGGTGAAGCCGGCGATGGCGGGAGTCGGCGACGCTGCAGGACCCGGGAGGAGTCCCCGCCAGGACTTTCTTGCAGACGGGATCAAAGCAAAGGGAGGAGGTGCCGCTGGGCGGGAAGCGGGCACTTAGAGCCCAGGGGTCCTGAGCCCTGGCCTGGGGAGTGCTCCTGGAGAGGGGCAGGGAGAAGGGAGTAACAGGTGGTGGGGACCGAGCCCTCGGCCGGCTGACCCAGAGAAACGCCATCTAGGAACATATCTAATCCTCAAAGTAGCACCAAATACAGATGGGAATGTCACCCTGTCTGCAGACGAACAGCTGAGGTTCAGAGAGGACAGAGATGAAGGACCTTGCCTAAGTCACACAGGGACCACTGGCAGAGAGGAGGGAGAAATGGAAAGAAGGTGCGGGGAGAGGGGGCAGGGAGGATGGGGCGGGAGACATTGAGAAGGTGAGTGGGGTGGCCGTCCTGAAAGGCCACCGGTCCAAGGTTTCCCCCCAGTCTCCCCAGCCTTTTCCCCTTGTCCTGAGATGGGGCCTCCCCTCTCCCTGCAGAGGACATGCTCACTCACCTTCAGTGACAGTCCCAGCTTCCATTCCCAGACAGCTTCTGTGCCCCAGGCCAGGTGTGTATGCGGAGGTGGGCCGGGCATTCCAAGTCAGGGGTCAGAGGTAGGACCATGGGCATCAGGCACCCTGGATTCAGGTCCTCCTTTCTTACTGACTATTCACATTGCCTAATGCCTTGACAACCCCTAGCCTCAGTTATACCTGCTGTAAGATGGGAATGATAAAATCCCTGCCCATAGATTGGTTGTGAGAATCTGGCCTGCAGCCAACCTCAAACTGGGGCTGGTGCCCTCTGTGCCTGAAGCCCATAGCATCCTTCTATTTTTGTCTCCTTTTGCAGGCCCCACATCCCCATCATACTTGAACCCCTGTCTTCCCAGGACCAAACCAGATAGCCAGAAATTGCACTGCAGCTGGGAGGGGGCCAGGTGTGGATTTTGCAGTTGAGTGCTTGTGTGCGACTCCCAGATCTGCCCCTCCTGGCTGGTAGCTCAGACAAATGCCTTGATGGTCCCCAGCCTCAATTTCCTCATCTGTCAGATGGGCTGTTCCCAGCCTCCCAGGCCACTGTAGCACGTATTGTGGAATTGTGGACGAGAATGTGGGGCTGTCAGGGGTGTGCATGAGAGTGATTGACTGTGTCCCAAGATCAGGGTTCAGCTCATGTTCACTGAGCACCCAAGGTCTGATTGTCCCTACCCAAAGTCCCAGGAGAGACTCTGGCCTGCTTTCCACGCAGGCAGGGTAGGCAAATGGACACACGGACAGACAACCACAATGTAGAAAGACAAATGCAGACCATTTTTAATCTTGAACAGCCCCATAAGGAGGGTAGGACAAAGATTTCCAACTCAGGGGGGCAGATGAAGAAATGAAGTCCAGATAGGTCAGGTGAGTTACTCATGGTCACACAGCAATCAGGAGTAGAGATGAGTCTTTCCACCCTAGGGGTACGAGACCTGTCAAGAAGAGTCCTGGGAAAGATGCTTTCCTAAACCCTCCCTGTGCTCAGCCTGGTGCACATTTTCTCTGGCTCACAGTGTACACGGTCCTCTAGTATAAATTACACGTCCATCTGGTTTGGAACGGCCCAGTCCTGTGTATGAGAACCAGCTCAAGATTCTGTGAGACTGAAGAAAGAAGCAGCCTGGTCAGGGATTGCACCACGGGCAGCTTACAGGGCGCTGCAAACAAGAGCATTTCCTGGTGTCAACAAGGCAGGGGGGTTCCCACAGCCCAAGGAGGAGGCAGCACTGCACACAGCTTGCCAGGCGAAGGTGGGCGGGGACACCTGGAATGGACCTGGCATCTTTCACAAACAACTAGCATGCTTCAACACATTTTAGGGTTGGTGGCCAACACAAGCTGCTCAGCTGCTGCCTGAATGACTGTTTGTCCTGTAAGGCTCGGGATGCATGCCAGGGTCAGCTGGTAGCAACAGTGGCCCATGCATTTCCCATTTGTCTGAGGCCTGGTCCTGGAGCCCAGGCTCAGCTGCCCAGGCAGCAGGATGGGCTTCCACTGGGCCCTGGCCTTGGGGAGCCCCTCTCGGCTCCCTGGAGGAAGCAGCAGATACTGACGTCCCCCTGGGGCAGCCCAGTACTCCACAGGGGCCAGGAGGACTTCCTGGATTTTTGAGGTAGGTCTAGGTCAGAACTTCTAGGCTTGGAGGGAGGCCACAGAGCTTGGGAGAGGGGTCCAGCAGGTTTGTCCTGTTCTAGCAAGATCCTCTGGGATTCCATAGCTCCTTTGGCCACTTACTCTCCTTGGACCTGGGGAGACGCTAAGGGCGGAGAAGGAACTGGAGCCACAGCTACCCTCCTTTCAGGAACAGGGGTGAGTCCCACGGTCTCCCCAGGTCCCAGCTGGGCGGGGGTTGTTGAAGGTGACTTGACGCTTCGTGGGACTTCTCTGTGTGTCCCTAGTGAGGGGCCAATCCCATCAAGCATCGCCTGCCCGATCGCCTTGCACGCTGGCTGTTAAAACCACAGATCAGGCCCCTCAGCCACCGCTGGCGAGGACCCTGCCTGTGGCTCTCTCAGCTTCTCTCTGTTCTCTTATTCATTTATTTATTATTTGTTTATTTTCGTAGCACTGGGGATTGAACTCAGGAGCAATTTACCACTACGCTACCTCCCCAGCCTTTTTTTATTTTGAGTCAGAGTCTCACTAAGTTGCTGAGGCTGGCCTCCAACTTTCGATCCTCCTGCCTCAGCTTCCCGAGTCACCAGGATTATAAGCGAGTGTCACCGTGCCCAGCTTTCTCTCTGTGTTACTCTGGCCTCTGAGTTTCTTGACTCTGTCACGGTTTCCTCTACCTGAGGGACTCCAGCATCTTGCTCTGTGTCTTAGTCCGTTTCCTGTTGCTATAACAGAATACCCGAGACAGGGTGCTTTAGAAAGAAAAGTTGATTTGGCATGGCACGGGAGAGGGCCTCCTGTGGCTTCGACTCTTGGGCGTGTGACAGGGGCAAAGCATGAGAGCCTTGCTTCCAAGAGTCTGCTCTCCCTCATGAACCCCCTCCTTCAGGGGAGGCAAGAGGCCCCCTCTCATGGCCTGATCACCTCTTAAAGGTCCCCGGCCCAGCAACGTGGGTTTTGGGGGGACAAATCACTTTCCAGCCAACACGCTATGCTTTTCCCATCCCACTCCAAGGTGTGTCGGGGATTCTCTTCACCCACCTGGACTGAGCAGGCCCTTAGGACTGTAGCCTGGGGACAGGAGGAGAAAGAGCCTTTTACGTGGGCTGGAAACATGCTCAGAGACGCTCTTCTTCCTCACTAAAGTCTGATGTATGTTCCTTTTTGAGACTCCATCCTCCTGCTCCTCCTGGACCAGACAGCGGCCTCTGTATGCCCCTCCCCGACCCTGGGGATCTGAAGCCTCCATCCTCCCCACTTCCTGTCCAGCACTGGCATCCCAGGGGACCAGAGCCTTGCTTCAGGCCCCGGAGGGAAGCTGGTTAGAAGAGGAGCCTGGACTTTCGTGGGTGGGCAAAGGCCCCGAAGGCCCCGGTGCTGTCGGGGCAGGAGAGACGGGGTCTGGGAGGGCCTTCCTGCTACCCAGCGTCCAGGGCCCCCATCAGGACGCTGGAGAGAACTCAGGGACAGTCACAGTTGCCTGGGGTATCTGACCAGGAGTGAGAGGCATTCGTGAGTGTGTCAGTGAGTGGCTCAGGGAGTGGGTGACTGTCTCGGGACCCCTCCTTGCCCTCCTGCCCCCCCAAGTCTTTGCAAATCCCTCCTTAGACTTCAAGAGGCAGCTCCAATATCCCCTCTACCCCTGGTCACTGGAAGATGCAAGGGTGTGTTCATGTGTCCCAACCGATTGTGGTTGTGAGCTTCCCCCAACCAGGAAACCCACCATTCACCCAGGTGCCCCAGACAGGGCTGAGGACGCCGCCCAGGCTCGGGCATCCAGGATTTCGGATTCTGCGGGGAGTGCAATGCCAGATGGAGGTGCAGCGGGATGAAGTGTCCCCTAGAGGGTCTCTGCTGCCCGTGGCCCCCTTGCCCGGGTCATGCTCCGGACCCAAGCCTGGCACTGCGGCCTCCTTCCCACTTAGACCATGAGCTGTTCAAGACCCCGGACCACGTTCCCGTCTCCAGGTGGCACCCGTGCTGGGTCCTGTGATTTGCTCCTGAGGACCCTGATGACAGTATCTGTGTCTTGGCCACCTGGTGCCCCTCAGAGCCTCAGGCCTGTTGGGTTCAGGGCCATGAGTGTTGCCCGTGGCTGGCTGCCGTCTGAACGTGGAGAGGAGTCACTAGAGGATGTGACTCCAGAGGTCACTGACACCCTGAGGGGCTGGCCTTGATCTAGCCCTGAAGGGTGGAGGGCTTCAAGGAGGGGCACCTGCCAGGAGAGGGGCTGTTCAAGACTGTCCAGCAGAGGGGGCAGCACTGGTGTGACAGAGACAGAGGGTCTGGCCGAGAATGGTGGATTCTGGGTGGGTCTGGCAGGTACCAGGGGGCCAGTCAGGGAGACCCTTAATTCCAAGGAGGAGGTTTGGGTGGCTCCCTCCAGGCTCTGGTGCAGGGATCAGGAGCAACCGCTGTGGAAGGGCTGGCAGGAGGGTGGACACCCAGGGCTGGGCTTGTCAGATCTGGCCAGCAAAGGACAAATGTCATTCCCTGCCCTGCCCCAGTGCCCCTCTACTGAAGAACTGTGGGAAGCCATTCTCGCACGTGATTGGGCACCTCCCGGATTGGGTGTGAGGCGCTCTGGCCAACTGTGCCGGAGCTATCCTTACCCTCTCCAGGTGCGAGAGCCTGTCCATGTGGGGGTGTGACTGACCACTGACACTGAGGCCAATCACTGACCCTGACCTTGGAATGCTGCCCCCCTCGACCTTCATTGGATGGAATTTCCCCCTGAATTTCTTGTTCCCCAATAAAAGGCCACTCCCTGGCGTGCTCTCTCTCTCTCTCTCTTGCTAGCCCTGAGTAAGCCTTGCTGCCCTACCGGGTGGTTCGAGGTAAGAGCCAGAGAGGTGAGAGCCGTCTCGGACCTGGTCATAGAAAAAGGTCATTGAGTCTGTGTGTTTTATTTTGATCTCACTAGTTAACTTCTATGCCACGAACCTCTTTAATGAAACCAGCGTGCTGGTCGCCTGGTGGAAAGAACCACCTCGCAGCTCCTGGACACAAAATTTTAATGTCATGGGCCTCCGTCTTCCTACGCGCACCCTGACTCCATGCGGATAGACAGAGAGGCCGGGTTCAGCTGCGAGCCCGGTCGGGGCCTCCTGGTTGGAGACCCAGGCAGCTCCAGGATCCCTAGCCCAGGCTCTGCAGGAAGTCCACCAGCAGGTGCTCCGGGAAGCCAAAGTCCATTTGCAGCAGCAGAAAGCCCTGGAGAGAGCAGCAGGCTAACTGGCCCCAAGGCCACCAGGAGGCACTGGGCGCGCCCCTCTGCCCATCTCCCCAGCAGCCGCCAGTCACCCCAGGGAAGCCCTCTGGGGCTGCGTCCCCAGGAGGTGGGACCGTGCACTCACATCACGAGAGATGATCTCAGGGTTGATGATGTCGAAGAGGTCCAGGCCCTTGCTGTTCATGAGCGCCGTAAATGTCACCTCGAGCCCTGGGGCAGGGAGGGAGCCCCAGTCAGCCCTTCTTGGGGAGCAGGCCCAGCCCCAGGCTTGTGGGAGACGTTGGGACCAACATTCTGTGAATCTGCCCTGCTTAGCCGACCCTGGGGAGCAGCCATCACTCCCAGGCCTGCTCTGGGGGTCACGCCTCCCCTCACTGATCTTCCAGGTGCTCTTTGCCACCACACAGAGCAGTCGCCCCAGCAACCCAGCTCAGTCCACCCCCCATTTTAGCTCCATGATACAGATGGGGAAAACTGAGAGACGGAGACAGTCAGCCAGGGTGATTCCTGTTTCTACTCTTCTCCTCTTGAACAAGCAGATATTAAAAAATGAAGACCGGCCTGTCCCCTATGCCCATGGGGAACAGGGCACAGAGCTCTCGGAAGGTCCTTGTCCAACGCACACCCCCTTACTCTGTGCCAGTGTCTCAGATTCCACCATTAAAGTCACTGCAGAGGGACAAACATCCTACAATGTCAAGATCCAAAGGGGATCTGGGGACCATCAAGTCTGACTTCATTTCATAGGAAGGGAAACTGAGGCTGGGGTACAACAAGGTGGCACCCTCCAGCTGTCAGGCCCAGCCTTCTCTCTGCCGTTGACAGTGGGCTCAGCCGCCATGTGGGTGGCAGTGGTGGTGTTCTCAAGGGGAGCCAGCATCAGGGGTCCATGCATCTGGCCAGGTCAGTGGCCTGCATTGCCACCAACAGGGAGAGGTACCTTAGGGAAGGGACGCAGGACCCCTAAGTGTCATGGCTGGAGAATCAGAGGCCCCGGGGGTGGGGCCTCTGCACTCCGCCATCTGAGAGGTGTGGGGACAAAGTCAAGTGTGACCCGCACCCCAGCCTCTCCACCTGGCCACACTTACGAGTCATGACCTCAGGGATGCCCACCGTGGAGACCATCGACCACAGGAAGTTCTGGGCGGACTTGAAGTTGCTCTGTCAATCAGAAAGGCCCATGGTGAGTGCTCCCTGGGAGCCCAGCAGTGACCCATGGGTGGATGGCCACACAGTCCACGTGAGCATTCATTCAGGTGCCCAAGAAAAAAGACATCCCAGCCAGCCCTCGCCTCCTGCCTCCTTCCTGCGAGGTCCTTCCGAGGCCCTGGGGAGGGCGGGGGCTGTTATCCCATTCACAAGGGGAAAACTGAGGCCCAGGGAGAGGCCCCATGGCCAGGACTCTCCCGCCTCCTCAGTCCACACTACCACGACCTCATTTCTGCAACCTGAGAGCTCTCCCCGCAGACACAGCGGGAGGAGGGTCACAGGTGACTGGGAGGGGACATATGGGCCATTTCTTTGGGTTTTGTTGGTTTCATTTAGGGACCTCTCCCTGCTTTCTTCAAGGCATGAGGCCCTACAGACTTATCTCCCAAGCCCACCTACCTCATCGATGCTGGAAGTAGACTTGGGTTGAGTCCTGAAATCAAAAAGAGACGGGAACTGGGCCCTCCACTGGGCTCCTTTCTGGAACACCCCCCAGAAAAGAAACCCTAGGAATCTAGGTGCTTCTGCCCAATACTTAAGGCCCTCAGTAAGAAAGGCCTTTGGAATACTGTCCCAAGGTTTGCCATTTCAGCCGGGCACGGTGGCACACACCTGTAATCCCAGTGGCTGCGGCAGGAGGATGGCCACTTCAAAGCCAGCCTCAGCAACTTAGCGAGTCCCTGAGCCACTCAGCAAGACCCTGTCTCTAAATAAAATACACGACAGGGCTGGGGATGTGGCTCAGTGGTTCAGTGCCTCTGGGTTCAGACCTCAGTACCAAGAAGAAAAAAAAAAAAGATTTTGCCATTCCAGATGCCAGACCTGAGCTCAGGTCCCCTCCCCTCTGCTGGGCCCTCTGTCATTCCCTCCCGTGGTGTCTCTTCCTCCTCATCTAGACTCTAGGGAAGGTCTCTCCCTGTGGTCGAGCCGGAAGTCTGCACTTCCCCACCAGGACCCAGTCCCCCCCCCGCCACCCCCCGTCCCGACTGCAGAGTCGGGACCAGGTTGGCTGAGCTGCTGCCCCCGCCCCCTGCAGCACCTACTGGAGATCCAGGAGGTGCAAGGACAGCTTCTTCTTGGCATAGGAGGCCTGGATGGTGGTGACCATGTCCTGGGGGGAGAAACCAGATCTGCTGTGAGCCAGGGGCTTCCCGAAGCAGAGAGCAGCCCTCCTGTCTAGGGCTCCCGACTGCACGGGGTAACCAGATGGACAGGTGTGGAGAGCTGGGGTCCCGGGATCCTGGGGTGGAGCTGAACTCCTGGTCTTCTGAAAAGAGCGGGAAGGCCGGGCGTGTGACCCGGGGCAGAGGGCTTGCCCAGCAGCTCCAGGGCCTGCGCTTCCTCCCCAGCATCAAACCCAGGCCAAACCTGCGCAAGTCCCCAGCACCTGCAGTGTCGGCCTAGGACCCCGAGTCCCGCCGGCACTTCCTGTCCTGGTTTCTGATTTACCCATCCCCAGTCTCCTCGGGCTGGTTAGTCAGAAACCACAGAGGAGCAGGACTTCCCGGTGCGGCTCGCTTCTTCCACCTCCAGAGGGAAGCCGCGTCCGGGCACCTGAGGATTCCTCTGCCTGGGGTCAGATTGACCTGCATTTTCACACTTTGGACGTCAGACACACCGGGGTGCCACTGCTCCTGTGTGGTCCCCTGACCAGCAGCGTCAGCACCAGGAGGAGGATCGTGTTGGAGATGCAGACTTTCAGGCCCTGCCCCAGACCTACCAGCAGAGACCCTGCAGATGGACCCAGGAATCTGCTTTCACAGCCTCCCCAGGGGATGCCCACACCAAAGCAGGAGACCTGTGGCACCAGGCGACTCTCAAGCAAACTGATGTTGAGTTGAAGTTGCTCTAGCACTTCCTGAAGCACACATTTTTATTTTATGGTGCTGGCCAAAAGTAGAGGTTGTCACCATTTGACTCGGTTATCCCACCCCTCGGCATATACCCATAGGACTTAACATCATCCTACCACCGTGAGGCAGCCACATCAACGTTTATAGCAGCCCAAATCAAAATAGCTAAGCTATGGAACCAACCCAGGTGCCCTTCAAGGATGAATGGTAAAGAAACCGTGGAATATAAACACAATGGAATATTACTCAACCATAAAGAAGAATGAAATCATGGTATTTGCTGGTAAATGGATGGAACTGGAGACTCTCATGCTAAGTGAAGTAAGCCAATCCCCAAAAACCAAATGCCAAATATTGTCTCTGATAGGTGGATACTAACACACAATATGGGGGCAGGGATGGAAGTTCATTGGATTAGACACAAGGGAAGGAAGGGAAGGGAGGGGGGAATGGGAATAGGAAAGACAGTGGAATGAATCAGACATAAATTTCCTATGCTCACATATGGATACACGACCAGTGAAACTCCCCATCACGTACAACCAAAAGAAAGGGATCTTAAATAAGAATAAGTCATACTTCACGTATGTAAAATATGTCAAAATACACCCTGCTGTCCTGTGTATCAAAAAAAGAACAATAAAAACAAAGTAGAGATTATGCGGTCTTTTGTTCAGCGAGCTAGTTATTCTCTGCCTCTGCCCGTTACGCTGTGAGCTTCATGCGGACCACAGGGCCTGGCCCAGAGGAAGAATTTAACAGATGTTGTTAAAAATCCATGAATGGATGAATGTTCTGGGGCTGCAGAAACTACTGACTCAATAAAAATGTGACGTGTGACCTTGAACAAATGACCTGCCGGTTCTCCCTTTGAAGAGGCCTCTGTCTGGTAAAGGGGTGGCCTGGTGGATCCTTGGGGGCAGCTCCCACCAGGGCCCCCCGTGGGTCACCTGCCCTGGCTCTCTCCTGGCCCCTGGAGAGCTGGCCGACACTTATTTCTGGAAAAGCCCCCTTCAGCTCCACCTGATCCCACCCTGGCTGACAGCTGATGTTCACCACCAGATTCACAAGTAAGAAGAGAGGTTTTGGGGTGGGGGCAGAGACAGGAGAGGATTACTGGAAAAGTTGGGGGGGGTGAAACAGGATACCCGGGGAGGAGGTGTTTGTTGTGTTTGCAAAGATTCTCTGCTTGACCAAAATTCAAGGAGGCTCCAGAACCTTCTCCTAGGACCACGATGTGTTGCCTATAAATGAGTTTTTGCGAGAACACCGCTAAACCAGTCTAGCAAGAATCCCCACCTTCAGTATCTGATCAGCCTCATCTTTGATCTGGTTTCTGATCCCCCACGTGGCCCACGGGATATCTGGACCAGCTTCAGCAAGAATCCTGTTAGGTCCCTTTCCGTCGCAGCTCCTTAGCCCAGAGGTGCCCTCTCAGGGCACCCTAAGACCCCCTGCGGTGGTCCTTGTCTTTATCATCCCCACAGGCTGAACAAAGCCTTAGCTTTCACAAGTATTGCAAAAGTATTGAATGCGTTTTTCTGAAATTTTCGGATTCTTCAATAACAAACAATAAGTAAAGAAAATGAGATAACACGAAATTTTAAGAGATTTTCAAAAAGGTAAATACCACATGCTCTCCTGGATTGGCTCTTGGTACAGAAAAGGGGCATCAGTGCAAAAACTGGTGGGAGCCCGTCTGGAGTCTGGTCCTGATAGTGTTCCTCACTCAGGGCTGAGTCACAGCCCATGGGGTGGGTTCTGAGAGACATCAACCACAGGGAAGCCAGGAGGACAGCAAGTGACCCCTCTGCATGTCTTTACAACTTTCATTCAAATCTGAAATTCTTCCAAAATAAAAGGTTGATAAAAAATAAAATACCAAAGGGAACTCTGTTCCATTTGTCCCTTGTGGGTGGCTGAGGGCAAAGTACTTCAGGGAGTGTGGTTCTCTTCTTTAGATTTCTCTATTTTCCAGGGTGTGCCTGTCTTATCTTTATCTTTAGTTTCTAATGTACTAAGAAAGTTTGAGAAGCTGGGTGTGGTGGCGCACGCCTGGTACCCCAGCAACTCGGGAGGCCGAGGCAGGAGGATGGCAAGTTCAAGGCCAGCCTCAGCAACTTAGTGTGAACTTGTCTTAAAACAAAAAGGGCTGGGGATGAAGAAAGAAAGAAAGAAAGAAAGAAAGAAAGGAAGGAAGGAAGGAAGGAAGGAAGGAAGGAAGGAAGGAAGGAAAAAGGAAAAGAAAAGAAGTATTAAGGACACAGAGAAGAACATCAGGGATCACGTGGAGCTTCAATTCTTTATCTACAATCACAAAATCAAATAAACTCTGCAAACTGAAAGCCGTTTTTGTTTGTTTTTTAAGTGTGTGGCCAAAGCCTGGCTGTCCCAATGGGAGGCCTTGGAGAGTGTATTTATCTTGCTTCTTTTGAGCGTCCGGGCGTGTGGATTGTGGAGTTCCCCCCGCCCCGGCCCCTCTAGAGTGTTCCTCTCACGCACTGCGCTGCTTTTCTAAAACACACAAAGTTTTGAATCTGGAAATCCACGTGGCCTAATGGATTTGGGAGGAGGAACCCCCGGGCCTGGTGTGCGACGGAGCCACACGCAGAGGTGGGGAGATGGATTTGGAGACATCAGAGGCCCCTGTCCCCTGCCCTGGATGGCCAGGTCCCTGCCCCTCCCCCCTGCACCCACCTCACCTCTTCAAAGGTATGAGCCACAGCAGTTTGGCCATCCGGGTGGGGGAAGAGGAATTTCACCACCACGGAGGAGGTGACCACGACGCCCTTGTTCTGACAAGATATCTTGGGCCTCTTCGGGCAGTAGACGATCACTTGGGTCTGGCTGGTGGGGATATTGCCGAATAGCTGTGGGAGACAGGGGTGGGGGACAGGGGCCATTAGAAGAGCTGTCACTGATGCCCTCAGAGAGGGAAGGGATGAAGCTGACTCGGGTGTCCCAGGGCTGGGAGAAGAGGAAACTGCTGGGGCAGAGGCTCCGGCCCCAGGCTGGGTTCCAACTCTGGAAATCCTAAGCTGCACCACTTCACAAATCTGCCAGTTAACTGAAAAATTAAGACTCTTGTCTCTTCTGACCATTGGGTTTTTTTGTCCCCCGTGTACTAGTGAAGCTGTTCCTTGCCCTGTCCCCTCTCAAGGGTGGGAAGGACACCTTGGCTTAGCCTTTGTGCTCCGGCTTCACCTGTACCCTGGGGATAATGGTTCCTGCCTCAGAGGACGGTTATGAGGATTAAATGAGATGATTCAAGAAGGAGCTGAGACTAGGTCCTGCCACACGGTGACCCTCTCTTCTAAAAATATCCATGGATTCCCCACTACGCTTCATCCCTGGGCCAGAAGTATAGTCACAGCAGAGAACCAGACAGACCAGCAAAGCTCAAATTTATCAGATGATTCCAAAGCTAAATGCAAAATTTCAACTGAGAGGCAGTTTAAAGGAGAGATGGACCAGGTTGTGGCCCCAAAGCCCTCAAGAGGAGATCTGATCTGTATCCAGGAAGGTGGGAGAGGCCTTCCCTGAGGATGAGGAGGAGTCAGATGGGACAGGGGGAGGGAAAACCCTTCTAGACAGAGAGGACAGCACATGCAAAGGCCCTGTGGAAGGGACTGGCCAAAATAAGGACTGGACAGGTGGCGAGTGAGGCTGGAAGTGGCAAGTAGCCTGAGATCGGCCTCACCTGCCTGCAGGAGAGCCCGTGGGACTGGGCTCAAGGAGACCTCCACCCGGGAACCCACGGACCCAGTGGATGCTTTACAACAAAACGTTTTATTTAATACATGGCCAAGCTCAAAAGAAAGACAGGGCCAACCCCAGGTCTCAGAGAGGGAGGAATATTATAAGGCAAAGCTATAAGCAGTGTGGCCCAGACAGTAGGATGTGGCTCCAGACCACAGTGTCCTGGGTTTTATGTCCTGAGAGAGAGAAAGAGCAGTGAGAGGCAGAAGAGGAACCAAGTCATTTCCACTCAGTGAAAAGGAGACTAAAAATCTTCCCTTGTTTAAGAATGTCCCGGGGAGTGTCGGAGGGAGGCGAGAGGGTGTCAATCAAAAGGCTGAGCCAGGCTCAGCAGGACTGAAGGTTGATTTATACGGCAGGGCGTCCTGAGCTGCGTGATCACGTCACATCCAAGACTAACACGTGACGTAGTCCTGAGGGCTCCCAGCAGAAATAAATACCAAACTGTCTTCTTAGGGAATTTAGGTTCATCCAGGGCACAGCTGTCCACGGAAAAATCATATTCCACCAAAGACGAGCTCGTGGACAGACAGGAATGGCAATCCACACAAGGAAACCACCCACCATGAGGGGTCGCCAGCAAACCCACAGGCAGGAGGGTGAGGACCCAAGAACCAGACATAGTAGAACAACCTGGCGGAAAGTCCCAAGTAACTTTTTAAAAAAATGATTAGAGGAAAGAGCCACCATGAAATGATGGCACTCTGGGGTGGGAGAGAAGAGAGATTTTAAAAACCAAACTCAAAAAGTTATTATAAATAAAAGTTATTGAGGTTAAGATGGAAAACTCAGTGGGTGGATAAATGGATATGACCTAGCTGTAAAGAAAATTAATGAATCGGAAGAAATGTCTGGAAAAACTATCCGGAATTTAGGAATTTTGCACAGAAATATCAAAAGATGAAAAAATATGTCAGAGTAACTAACAGATATAGAAGATGGAGAGAAGGTCCAACCTGCGTCTAATTCAAGGAGGCGAGAAAACAGAGTAGAGGTAATAACTGAAGAGATGGAGACCGAGCCGTTCTCAGAGGTGAACCATGACGCTGTGTCTAAAACAACTAGGTTGAGAGTAGACAGGGGCCAGGCAATACGGGATCCCCGAGGCCAGCACACAGAATCTCGCCATATCCCGCGACCCTGGTCCTTTATCTTTGATGAGTTGTGAGCTGGCAGGAAGGTGATCAGTTTTACTTCTCGAATAGATTGTTCTATTGACCTCCTTAGAGAACAGATGGTCAGGGATATCAGGATGCAGGAGGACTCCCTGCAGAGGGAGCCCTCCAGGAGATAATGGTAGCCAGGTCCAGGGGGAAGGTGGAGACAGAGAGGTGGACAGACCCTACCAACAGTGAGGATGTCTGATGGACAGGACTCAGGAAGGGGGATGAGGGAGGAGGGAGGGCAAGGGCACTCCAGGCTCCGAGCTGCACACACGGAAGGAAGCGAGGCGTCTGCAGGGCTGGGAACGGGGGCGGGGGGGGGCAGATCTGAAGCTCAGAAGGAAGAGAGGCCATGTCCACGAGGACAGCACGAGGACACAGAAGGAGCAGGTGGGGGGAGGGGCTGGAAGAAGGAAGCTGAGGGACGAGTTTCACTGGGGCCACTGCCCAGCTCTGGGGAAGTAGCGTAGCAGTGGTCACCAGGCAGTTACTGAGTTGGTGTGGATGGGGGTGGCCGAAGGCTGGGCGAGGGGCAGCTGGAGGTTCAAGGATGGTGAGGGAGGATGAAGTCACTGCAGTGGGCAGGGCGAGCGAGACCAGAGGCTGGGGGCAGTTTGCCCAGAGACAGCGAGGATCTGCTCAGGCCAGGGACCGGGGATTCACAGTGGAACCTCCCACGGAGAGAGGGACTGTGGACATCATTGCCACTCGGCAGAGCAGGCAGAGGCTGTGACCCCCAAGGAGTCTGCCCGAGGTTGGCTTTGGGATCAGGGATGACCAGTGGCCTCATCCTCTCACCAGGGCCCTCCGAGCCTGGGGTGATCCTGGGCGTCCAGCCTCCCGCAAGGCCCAGTGGCCTGGGTAACAGAGCACGGTCCTCGGGGCCGTGACAGCTGGCTCTGACCCAGCTCTGCCATTTGCTGCGTTCCCCTGTGTGTAGATGGGGACCATGGCCGTGCCTCACCCCAGGGTTGTCGTGAGCGTGGCAGGAAGTCACATGCAGAAAGGGTCCAGCTCGGGGCCCTGTATGGAGCTCAGGCCGAGCTGTCCTAGTCACCACTGCTGCTGTGGCTGGCTGAATAGGGACTTCTGAAGCAAAAGTAGAATCGGGGTACAGAGACGAACCCCAGCAGCAGGGCAGTTACCTCCAGAAACATGTCCTGGTTGGTGTTGAAGCCGTGGGTCTCCAGCACTGCCTGAAAGAGAGGGGCCAGAGATGGCCAGGGGGTCAGTCCTCACAAGGAAACCGCAGGGATGGGGTGAGAGGCCAGGGCCTGACCCCTCCCCAAACCAACTCCCGACCCGCCCCCCTACATGATCTGACATGCTCTGGGCAGGTGGGGTGCAGAGGACCCCTGACCTGACTCGAGGCCACACCGTCTACATGACCCTGGGGAAGTCTCTTCCCTTGAGGCTTCAGTTTCCCCATGAATTTAATGACAGGCATGGACTGGGGACCACGTAAGCACTTCTGGTATGGAAGAGTGCAGACTGGAGCCACCTCGTCCAAGCTGTGTGTTCTTGGACAAGTTATCTACCCTCTCTGAGCTTTGTTGTGTTTTTGTTGTTGGAAAATGGAGGTAGTGACAGTACTTACCCCACAGAGTGAGTGCAGCCAAAATACATTCAACACAGATAGTAATGGCAGCTCACATTCATGGCTCAGTTCCCGTGTGGCAAGCATCTGCCTATTTAACTACTGATTCCTCAATTGATGGGTCAATCCACCCAACACACAGTAGGTCCCAATCAATGCTGAACTTCAGGGTCATGGCTGCAGCTCGGATGGTTCCTGGCTCCTCTGGTGCCCCCAGAATCTCCTCCGTGCTCCTCCGCTGTGGGCACGCATGCCACACACCCACCCAGGGACGTCCTGGCAGCCACCTGCCCCTCACCTTGAACTCCTCCCCGGTCAGGCTGAGCCTGAGGCGTCCATCCTGGAAGGCGGCCCTGGCCAGGGAGTCGAGGACTTGCTCCGAGAACCAGAAGTAGAGCATGCGGGCGTCCCCCAGGAGGCTGGGCGAGAAGGTGGGCAGCGGGAGGTCCTCAGAGACGTTCTTATAGATGAAATGACCCTGGAGGAAGCGGGGGATGCTGGCTGCCCCTCCCCTGTGTCCCTGCTGGAGCGGCTCCAGGAACACTGAGAGGAGCCGTGGGGAACACCCAGCCCAGAGGAGCGTGGGGAGCCGAGAAAGAGCTGCCCCTGGCCGGCTCCCAGCCCAGCCTTCCTTGCTCAGGGTTCATCCCGAGGCTCTGCTCTGTTCCCAGCACTGGGCGAGGTGACCCAGCAGACGTGTCACCACCCTCAAAGCCTGACATTCCAGGAAGGACCACAGGCAGAGCCGTGGTGGCCCTGGGCCTCTGTGCTCTGTGACCAGGACAGCTGGCCAGCCTGAGCGCCGTCCTGCACCTTCTGGGACCAGGGGATGGACAGGGAGCCCCACAAGTGGCAATCGGAAGTCAGGCCCCTGCCCGGCGCCTGCTCCTCTAGCCCGCGAGGGGTGAAGGGGCTTCGCGGGCGGCCACGAGCTCCCTGAAATGTTCCTTTGCTCACTTTTCTGGGGACAGGCTCCATCACAGACAGGCTGCTGGTTCTCTAAACCCACCACTGCAGAGTTCTGTGACACCCCGTCTTTGACCAGGTCACAGCGGCCTGGGGTACACTTCTTTGCCTTCCTTGCAGCTAGGACCATGTGACGGAGGTCAGGCCACTGGATGTGAGCAGAGTGTGGGGTGACCAGCCAGCAACAACACAGAGCCTGCATGCCCAACAGCATGGCGCTGCAACCCCCTGCGATGCTCACGGTAGCCACTCTGAGCAGGAAGTGAACGTCTGAGGGTTCAAGCTGCTGTTACTCTGGGCATCTTCCTTACAGCAGCAGAACCTAGTCCTAAGTAGCTGTGGTAGAGCTTCCCAGATGCCCCAAGGGGCCTTGGCTTCTCCACACCCAATGGAGGATGCTGGAAGCCAAATAAGCCTTCTAGAAGGAGCTGGTGCTTTGTGAGGTCCCTGGGAGGGGAGGGTCAGCACAGAGGGTCAGACACAGAAGCTACCCCCCACCCCTGCCTTGCCACACCAGGGGACACCTGAAGAGGTGCAGCAGAAGAATGTGTGGCTTCCCCAGGCTGGGGGCAGTGTGACCAGGACACAGGTAAGGACAGAGGCTGAGGAGCACCCAGGAGGGGAGCCCTGCCACCCCCACCTTGTGGTGTGACTCCAGGTGGGCTGCTGTGATGTCAGGGGGTCCTGTCAGGGAAATGTCCACCCGGATGTCTCCAGAGGAGAGGATGCTGGCTGCGGGGAGAGAAGGGCAGGCTGGAGCCCAGGATGGGAGCTGCCTGGTGCAGGGGTCCCCCAGCCCCCCACAGGAGCCCCGCCTCCTGCCCAGTGCTCCCGGGTAAAGTGGGTCCTGGGGGCACTGGGGGCACTTTTCATTGTCTTTTCCCAGCGCCTGTCCGTCTGGTGTCTGTTGGCTCCACCAGCAGGAGTCCTGGACGCTGGTTCCCTGCGGGAGGCCCAGGCTGGAGCCCCAACCTGCCCTGGGGGGGCTGGACGGCAGGAGCCGGGAGCCGACCTCGCGGGTTCCTGTCCTCATCCCCAATGGCACCATCTACCCCAGGGCTGTGTCTTTGTGGGGTCAGGGGTCAGCAGACATTCTCTATAAGCCACCAGAGGGTAAGCGCCCACTAGGATCCCAACCAACTGTGCGCAAAAGTGCCCCCCCCCCCCC
>NW_026000221.1:21369300-21386870 GCF_001458135.2 Marmota marmota marmota
TGCCCCCCCCCCCCCCGCAGGTGAGTGGGCGTGGCCACGTGACAAAACTTTACAAAAGCAGACGATTGTGTTTCCCAGCAGGGAGCGATAGCGACACCGCCATAGTCCCCTGCGGTGTTTCCCAGCCTGGAGCAATTGGGCCTGGGGCGCAGGGCCCGCCCTCGAGCCTCCCTGGGCCTGCGTTCAGCACCTTGCTGGGGAGACCCTGGGCCAAGGCGCCTGGTGGGAGGCCAGCATGGTCCCCCGCCCAGCCCCGCCCGCACCCCGGTTCCCGTCCAGGCGCAGGGCCGGCGCTGGCCACTCAAGGCAGGCCGGGAGCGGGATGCCCAGCACGCCCCTGGCCCTGCCTGGAGGCTCCCCTCCCACCACCCTGCAGCCACCCGGAGGGTCCCCTGATCTGGGGTTTCACTGTGACTGCAGCTTCCCTGTTCACTGAGCACCTACTCGGTGCCCGGGACTCGTCAGCTGGCCTGGCGCAGTGGCTGCGGCAGCGGCGGGGAAACCACTGCAGGGCCCACGCTCAGGTGCCTCTCCTCTGCTTCTGGATTGGGGGCCTCCTGGGCCCATAAATCAGTAAGACGGGGTTGGTGGTTCCCTCCTCCCCGGGTCACTGGGGCTGTTGCATCCGGGAGAGCAAGTTCAACAAACAGCCGTGCTCTCCCGGGGCGTTCCTGGGGAGCATGGAGCTTCCCACTCTCAGGACACTCCTCTTCTTGTCTTGGGTGCCTTCCAGGGGCCCAGGGATGTTCCCATCGGACAGATGACAAAACTGAGGCCTGAGTCTGTCCTTCCTCCCTTTCCTTTTTTGGAACTGGAGATTGAGCCCAGGGGCACTCTACCACTGAGCTACATTCCTGGCATGTTTAATTTATCTTTTTGTTTTGAGACAGGGTCTCACTAAGTTGTGGAGACTGGCCTTGAACTCTCGATCCTCCTGCCTCAGCCTCCTCCATGGCTGGGATGACAGGTGTGCACCACTGAGCCCAGCTAAGTCCTCTCTTCTCCACTGCAGAGCCCCCCCTGGGATTGGAGGGAAGAGGCCCGGGGAAGGGCGGGGGAGTGCTCCACCTACATCCTGCCCTCCTCCTCCTTATCTTCTATCCATGTTCTTGAAATGTGTTTGACACTGAGCTTGGTGCTCGGGGTACGGGGTGCTGATTAGGGCTGGTGATGGACAGACAGAGTTCTGTCTTATGCTTCATCCATACTTTTTTTTTTCCACCTGAGTCTCATAGTCACTCTGTGAGGTAGGTGCTATTATCCCCTTTTTACTAATGAGGAAAATGAGGTTCAGAGAGGGTAAGTCCCTGGCTCAAGGTCACACAGCTTATGAGATGGCAGCTTCAAGGGAAGCAACTTGCCGTAGCCACACTAATCACCAGTGCCAGAGCCAGACAGGGACCAAGAGAACCAGCAGGGGAGTGACTGTCCAGAATCACACAGCGACTGTGCTCATTTTCTGTTCCCACCACTGCCTTCTGAGGCACACAGACAGAACTCACCGGCCCTTGTCTGGACAAAGTCGGCCATGATGTTGGAGATGGCGTTGATCTCTTTGCAGATCTGGCGTGGACAGAGCAGGCAGCTTATCAGGCAGGGAACTAGGCCAGAGAGGAGGCAGGGTGTGCCTCCCTCAAGCTGTGTGTGGGTGGCAGTGCTGGGAATGGGCACAGGGGCCTGGCTACCTTGGGAAGGTAGGAGGGGCACCTTCTCAGGGAAGGGCAGGAGGGGAGGTGGGTCTGCTCCCAGCCCCGACTCCGGACCACGGGTGCCACAGCTGCCCCACTCACCTGCCCCTTCAGGACCAGCCTCAGAGTAAAGGAGATGACGTTTGTGAACAGCTGCTGGATCCAGCTGGGCCTGAGGCAGTAGCAAGAGCTAGTGAGCCTCCAGCCGGTCCTGAGCGTCTGCCGAGCGCCTCCTGGGTGCCTACCTTTGGGTCTCTGCTGGCCTCAGAATCCTCAGAGAGCTCAGGAGGTGGGAATTATTTTCCCAATTCACACTGAGATCACTGAACCCCAGACATGAGCTCAGACATGAGCATGAGCCACATCATCACCTCAGAATTCCTCAGGAGGGCCCATGTCATGCACAGGGTCCAGATCCACGCATGTGTCTGCTCCCTCAAACCAGCCTGCGGGTCTCTCCTGCATTCCAGGTTTGAGACTGGGGCCTCCCTGAGCCTCAGCATCCTCCTCTGTGCCATGATACTATTCCTAGCTCCCTGACAAAGGAGACTGGCCAAGACCAAGAACCTCTCAGGTGGGGAAGCAGGAGCTCAGGTCCTGGATCAGAGGGTGCTGCTCCCACCCCCCCAGTGGTGACCTGTGTGTCTGGAGCGAGTTCCTGAGCTTGGCTGCAGCTTTGTCTGTGGTTTGATGGGGGTGACTGGGGTGTAGGAGGCAGGGGTGGACACGGAACGTTCCTTTCCTTCCTAACCCCAGGCCTCGGTTTACCCATATGTGAAAATGGGGGTAATAACAGAGTCTGTCTCCTAGCACTGGATTGGGTGAGCATCAAATCAACTCAGCGAAGTGTTCACAATCACTCTCGGCCTGTTAATGTTCTCAACAACTGCTAGTCTCCATTCTTGGAGGTTATATGGATGGGGAGGGACTGAAAATGGCCCCACCCAAGGTACCGATGGCCCCAGGTTGGGTAGTCCACAGGCATGCCCTATGGGGGACCCTGGAGGGGGCACGGGCACATCAACAGGATGGGATGCAGGTGGGAATGGGGCTCAGCAGTGGGGATGGGGGTGCCGGGGCCGTGGACTTACTTATGCTCTCCTTGGAGGTACAGGAGCAGCTTATGGAAAGACAGGTAGCAGTTGGGGGCACTGGTGCGCACTCTGCCAGAGTCAGAGGCTGCAGAGAGGCCCCAGTGTCACATCAGGGCAGCCTAGGCTCCTGGGCAGTGCCCACGGGGTGCCCAGCCCAGCTAGGAGCCCCTTCAGCTCCAGGCGCCCCAACCCTGCAAACTTCCCAGGTTGGGCCTCCTTCCAGCCTCAGAACCTCCGACGGCCCCACCTTCCCTTTCTGCTGAGACCAAGCCCTGGAGCCTGGCCTCCCCGCCTCCCCAGAGGGAGCCGGATGCCTACTCAGCTGGGTGCTGATCTGGAGGTCCGTGGAGGAGTCGATCTCGAAGTCAACAGAGTGATTGACGCTCAGCCTGCAAAGAGCCAAGGACCCAGGACCCTCGTCCTGCCCTGTGACACTCACAGGGCCCTGGAGGGGGCACGTCAGCTGACGGGCGTGCTTACCCCCAGGCGCTTGTGTAACCATAGCTCAGGGTCCCCCGGATGGTCACTGATGCGTTCTGGATGGAGATGTCGATGGACCTGGCCTCCACCAACTCCACGTGGCTGCTGGCCATGGACAGGTGGCCGATCTGGATGCTGTGAGAGCCATGGGATGGAGGAAGGAAGGCCGTGGCAGGGTCAGGGAGGGGCCAAGGGGGACGCTGTGGTTATAACAAAGCTAAAGACCTTGAGGCAGGTGGGGGGTGCCCCTAGGCCACCTGGGTGGCTGCAGTGTCCACAGGATGCTGGGAAGCAAGAGTCGGGAGGAGAGATGGGACACACCACCAGGGAGGACGGCCGGAGATGCACCTGGGCAGAGTTGGAGATGGGGGGGGCCCAGGGCCCAGGCCTGGGGTGGCCTCACAAAGACACAGTCTCCCCAGCACGGCCAGAGGAGCCCGGCCCTGCTGACACCTGGATTTTTAGCCCAGTGCGACCTGTGTCGGATTTTAACATAATAAACACGTGATGTCTGAAGCCACCAAACTCTGGGGATTTGTTATGGCAGCCAATAGGAAATGAGAAGAGTGGGCCTCAGCAGGCCCGGAGAGGGGAGCCAGGCCTTGAGCTTGGGTAGGCAGGACATGGTCAGAGTGGGGCTCGGGAGCACCCTGAGGGAGAGAACAGGGAACCGAGTTGGCCGGTAGGACACTCCAGACCCGCATGCGCTCTGCCCACCCTGGCTCTGACGTGTGCCAGCGTGAGCATGTGGCTGAGAGCACATGCCTGAAGCAGGTCCTGAGGGCGGCTTCCCTGCTCTGTGCCCACCGCAGCCCCCGACGTGGTCACCGCAGCTGTCCCCACTGAGCAGATATGGAAATGGCTCAGAGAGTGTACGTGACTTCAGAAGGCCTCTGGGATTTGATCCTGAGAATGTCAACCCCAATCCTGTATCATGAGCCACAGTGACATACTGTGACCAACTGTGAAAGCCAGCCCCTGCTTCCTCTGTTCATCCTTTCCACTGCCTTCTACTCCGGAGACAGAGCAGCAGAAAGCATTCTCATTGCGCCAGGGGCGCTGGCACACGCCTGCCATCCCAGAGGCTCGGGAGGCTGAGGCAGGAGGATCAAGAGTTCAAAGCAGCCTCAGCAACTTAGCCCTAAGCCACTCGGTGCGACCCTGTCTCTAAATAAAATACAAAAAAAGGGCTGGGGATGCGGCTCAGTGGTCAGGTGCCCCTGAGTTCAACCCTCTCTGGACCCGTCATCACTCCAACCAACACCAACATCAAGCATGGCCACCACGGCTGGCTCTCCCCCACGCACGCACGCCGGCTGGCCAGCAGTAACACTGGATCCCCCGGGTGGCCTGGCCATCTGAGTCCCTACTGGTTTCTTGAGCTGGGATCTCTGAACCGCTCCCACGCACTTCTGCTGTCCCTGAGCCCAGGGACAAGGATCCAGGTTGGTATTATCCTCGTTTTATAGAAGGGGAAACTGACCCCCAAGGCCTCACCGAGAGCCCTGCGGGCACCTTCACGCGCCTCCCGCCCCTGCCCAGCTGCAGGAGCCTCTCCAACCACGGGTGGAGGGAGCTCAGGGGTGGACACCGGGCTCCACCCAGCAGCGCCGCCAGCGCCCCCTGGCGGTGCTAGGCGCGCACACTCCAGGCCCAAGGTAGACCTAACGCAGGTCCAGCTCTCCAGCCGTCCTGCCTGGCCGGGGAGGAGGAGCTCGGTTTTATGACCACGAGGCGGTCCCCGGACAGTGTCTGCGCCACCCTCGGGGCGCACATAAAGACCAACATCGGCTCTGAAGTGCCAGGAAGTGGGCTGTGTTCCTGGAGCCGAGCTTTGTAGTCAGGTCAGCCCGCCTCGCTGTGTGACCTCCAAGCACTGTGACCTCTCTGAGCTCCCGCTGCCCCGTTGAGCCCCGTTGGGGCCGAGGAAGGCAGAAGCAGGGCTTGTTTGTAAGGGCACCTGGTCCATAGCAGGCCCTTGCCTGCTTCCATCGTCCCCAGCAAGTCAGGAGAACTCTCTGTCCCCTGCCTCAAGTGGCCCGGGAGACACCCATCCTCCCAGGGCAGTGGGGAAGGGACCCTCCAAGACCTGGACCTGCTGCAACACTCCCATCAACCCCCACGGGGCCCTGTAGGCGGGGTGCAGGTGCGGGGCGGGGCGCAGGTAAGGGAGCGGCTCCCTGGGGCTGGGGCCAGACCCACTGCCCCTCCCCTCCCAGCCACTCACTTGTGCAGAGCATAGTAGACTCGACCCAGGAGCATCATGGTCTTCTCTCCCGTGATGTCCGGGTAGCTGGCTCGCTGGAAGGCCGTCTGGATCACCTTGGCCGTCTCCTGGTTCACTAGAGGGGACGGTGCAGACCAAGGGGCTGCAGACCCAGGTTGGCCACCCAGCTCAGCCCCAGCCCAGCGTTGGCCATGGCTCAGCCTCTTTGGGATGAGCCCCTCCCCACAACAGGACTCCAAGCTGAGAGGCACGTCAGGTGGCAATTCACAGGGGACACAGAGAGCCCTGACCCTGAGCCCAGCCAGAGACCTTGCTCACTCACACTCTGGATCCTAACACACAGGCACCCATGATCCTAGTCAAAGTGACAGCCCCAGCCCCAGCTACACACTGACCCCAGCTGTACCCTGACCATGCTGGGAACCCCCTTCCCAAAACAACTGAGTCTATAATCCTGGGTCTTACACTGGAGAAATTCTGTGTTAGAGGTCATATCATTGAACCTCTCTGTGCCCTTTTTGTAGTGAGCAAGAGGCTGAGGCCCAGAGAAGGCAATGAAGTCAACCAAGGTCACACAGCAGCAGGTGACAGAGTCTCGCTTGCCTGGGCTTATGCTGGTGCCTAACTCTGGCCATAGAATGACTTTCAACACCAGCTACACACTAACCCAAACTTTGCCCCCAAGTGTGATCTCCCAAGAAGGCCTTCCTCTGAACCCCAGAATGACTGGGGGTCCCAGTCCCAAACACGAATCCCATGCCTGGCTGTTAGCCTCCCGGTGTCCGTGTTGGTCAGTGGTCACCTGTGGATCTACCCAGAGCAGTCTGCTCCTCTGAGATCTTACTGGTTTATTAGGATAGTGTCTTTTCCCAGCTCCCAAGTACTTTTGTCCCCGATCTCTGTGACAAAAGGTCCGGGATGGCATACCCCTCCTTTTGCAGAAGGGGAACATACCTTCCCATCAAGGAGCGTGAAGGTGAGGTCAGCAGGGAGAGGAGAGCCCCACCCAGCCCCTCGCACAGGGCTCCGCTCTCTCTGGGCTTGTGCAACAGCTCTGCCCAGGGCTGGCCCCTGACCACGGGGGTGTCCTTGAAAAGCCCCCTGCTGGTCACCCAGAGGCCTGGGGGGAGGGGTGCTACTTACACACCAGGAGGGCGGGCTTGGTGATGCGGCACACAATGCCCGCCTGGCACGGGGTGCCTCCAGAGCAGGCGTGGGCACTGCCCAGCAGGGCCAGGGTCAGGAGGACGGCAGCAAGCATGGCTCCCGGTGGCTGCGGCGAGTGGCCCCATCCACGCCCGGCACAGCTCCTAGCTGCGTGTCTGCCCAGCCTCCACGGGACATGAGGCGCTTCCGGGCAGCAGGGTCTTTCTGGCTTCCTTCCTGTCCAGCCCCTCGGGCCTCCTCTCTGGACATTGGGCCAGCACAGCCCTCCTCTGCCCGTCACCTGCACCATGTCTGTGACCCTCCTATTATCTGGATAATATTATATTATCTGGATTATTGTTCATATCCTTCCTGGAATTCATTCTTTTGATTTAAGTAAATGAATCCAAGAACAAATGTCATTTCTCGATGGCCACAAACAGAAACCAAAATACAATGGCCATAAACAAAACATCCAGTTCTCGCCGGATACCTTTGCCCTACAGTGACCCAAGCCAGAGGCCTGCCAACCAGGGAGAGCATGTGGGGGAAGGCCAAGAACTTGGCATTGACCTTCCTCTTGATGTGACTTGAAAGATTGAAATACAACCCCATCCTCCATCTGCAGCCCCCGCCCCAGTGGCCTGTGTCTCATTTTTGGGGATATTCTGGTTTAGAAATCTTTGCATTTAGCCTCCCTTTTGTCTTAAGCAAGAGTCTAAGACACAGAGAGGCCAGGAGAACTGGCCATGGTCACACAGCAGTGGGTGAGAGGGCGTCTCCAGCCTGGGCTCTCTCTTGAGCCCCAACTTGGGCTTCCAGGTCTCTGCCCCTCCTTGGGGGTTCTCAGCTTCCCCCCATCTCCTGTCTTTAGGGTTGGATTGCTGAGGGGCTCCCCTAGAGGCCATCCCTGGGTCCCCAGGCTGCCTCCCGGCCTCGGTTTTTGTGTGTGCAATGACAGTTGCCTGGAATCGGATTCTCCTGGGTGTGGACCACTTGGGTTCCCGGGGTCCCCTGTCCTGGGCTTCAGGGGAAGGAGAGCGGGAGGAGCAGCTTCTCACCTGCCACACGCACTCATGCTGCGGCTGGACAGACCCCTGCGAGGAGGGCCCAGGGGGCCCAGTGGCAGGTGACACACAGGTGACACACAGCACAGGTGCAGACCCAGGATCTGGGGTGCCTGCCTCCGGGGCACAGGGAGCCTGTCTGGGGCAGGGTGGGTGCACGCGCACTGGGAGAGCCCCGGGCTCTCCCGTGCTGAGCCTGGGCACTCCCACCCAGAGGCATTGGTGTCTGGGAAGACCTGGGTCTTAGAAGAAAGGGCTGGGCTCTCTGGTCTCTGAGTTTTGTCGTGAGGACGTGTTATCTTTCAAAAGTTGCACCATTCAGTATGTTACCCACATCCGGGGCCAACAAGTCCCCTGTGACAACTGGGATCAAATGACTGGCAGCTCCTCCTTGAAGCCCAGGGAAAGGAGCCGGGGCAGTCAGGATGGCCTGGCCTCACACCCCAAGGGAGAGCCGGGCAGGGTGGACGGAGTGGACTCACCAGCTCCTTCTCAGAGGGTCACCCTGCCAGTGTTTGCTCCCAGTCAGGAGCATGTACGGAGCAGGCTGCGCCCCACATTTCCCACAGCTCAGAGAGGTTGGTCTACTTCACCGGGACACCCAGCCTTGGAGGTTTGTACCCAGAAAAACAACGCGCTTTCCCCTCAGCTGAGGTCAGGTGTCCACGGGTCTCTGGGGTGAGGGCTGGAGGGCAGCCATGTAGCCACACCCCATCCGCAGGCCTGGCGGGACCTCCCAGGAGCTATTGTCCCCCTGCTGATCCACTCCCGTGGCAGGGAAGGGCAATGACCGGGAGTGCCCCGGCCAGTACTGGTGGACAGCCACTGGTGGTCAGCGGGGAGGCGAGGAGGCGAGGAGGAGGCCCCACCCTCTCGTGCAGCCTGGCCAGGGGCCTGGCACTAGCTGGAGTTGCCCACAGACAGTGGGTCAAGAACAACGTCAGAGCCACCTCCCGCCCAGAGAAGCCAGGACCCTGGGCCTCAGACTCAGCAATGATCCTAAAGGTATCAGCTCTTTCCAGCCGGGGCATTTTGGGGTATAATCTACTTTAATCCTTTTTATTCTTTTTAATCAGTTTTTTATGGTGGTGAAATTAAATTTACCATTTAATTAAATGACTGCATTGATCATCTCAAAGTGGGCACTTCTTAAAGAAGGTATTTAGGACCTTCACAATGCGGGGCAGCAGCTGGTCGGATTCCAGAACATTCTCACACTCCTTTGTCAGGGACTCCAGTCCTTCCTCCTTCTCCAATCTGCTTCCTGTCTCTGTGGATCTGTCTCTTGTGGACAATCCTATAAGTGGAGTCATGTAACATGTGGCTGGCTTCCTTCACTAGGGTGCTTTCCCAGGGCATCCACACTGTGGCATGTACCCAGCCCTCCACTCCTTTCTGGAGGAGAAGGTAAAGTGTGGTGTAGACGTACAATGGAATATTACACAGACATGAAAAGGAAGGGAATCCTGACTCACACTCTAACATGGATGGACCTTGAAAACTTACACTAAGCGAAACAGGCCTGACCCAGCAAGACAGGTCCCCTTACAGAGGAACCTCGGGTCAACACAGTCAAGAGGTGAACTGAGGTTAGAAGGTTGGGGGCTGGGAGAGGGGGACGGGGAGTCCTTGTTGAAGGGTGTAGACTTTCAGTTTTGCAGGATGAACAAAATGGGATGCACGATGGGAATGTCATTGATGGCACAAAACTGCCCACGTAACAGGGACTGAGATGGTGCATCTTGTCATGTATATTCTGTCCCCAGAAAAATCTAAATGAATGAGAATTATCCCTAAGGAACAAAGTGGAGTTTGTAAAGACCGAATCTCTAAATCAGCTCTGCTGAGTTTTCTTCTTGCCTGAGGCTCCAGTCAGCCTGTCCCAGCTCGATGGCTGAGCTTGTCCCGTGGCAGAGCAGGGTGACGGCCCACTGATCCCCAGGTCCTCCTCCCCTACCCCGTGAAGCCAAATCCACAGCGTCGGAGGTCGGGTCCAGAGGATCTGGGGCAGAGCGGGGCCCAGGACCCAGGTGGGACATTCCCGTCCCACCACGGGGGACCTCCTTTCATCCAAGAATGGGCCCTGTGTCAACAAGGGACACAGCCGCAAGGACCAGGCAGGACTCCCTGGGAGTAGCTGCTGGTGATGGAGAAGAGAAGCACGTGGCCTCGGGCCGGAGGGGCAGGGGACACCACGGGGAAACGGACTTACATAGGGAGGCTGGGGAGAAGGCCTGACCTGGCCACTGGCCCTGGAGGAAGACGCTGTGTCCAGTGATTTGGGGTCCTGGGCCCTACACCCCCAGGCCTTGGGGGGACTTGGGTTAAAAGCAGCTGTAGCCTAAAGTGGGCCACAGCCCAGGGGAGGCCCACCCGGGGACAGGGGTGGGTACAATGGCCCTCCCAGAAATCCTGAATCTGTCTCCGAGGGTCAGCCTGGGCGGCCTGTCCTGTGGTGTGAATGTGGTTTGTCCCTCTGAAGTTCGCTGGGCGTTCGGCCCCCCTCAGGAGTCTGGAGAAGGCAGGGGTGTCACCTGACATGGGGCTTGGGAGAGTTGATCAGGACTAGACAAGACCCTCAGGAGGCCCGTGGCTGAACGCGGGTGGACGTGCAGGAAGAAGCAAGACCTCTCTCTGCCTCTCTGTCCTTGGTCCAGAATGTGAGCCCAGATGAACCTATCCTCTGTGCCCCTTCTCCAGCCGGGCATTGTGCTATTAGTGACAGAAAGTGGACTCACCAGGCCTCTAGGGAGGCAGGATGTGGGGTCAGCCAACTGGGGCAGGAAGGTCACCCTCCGGGCTGCAGGGAGAGACCTGGCCTTCTACTGGGACAGGAGGAGCCGTCTTTCTGTTTACAACCAGGGCCTGCGGGAGGGGCCGGGCATTCCTGAGGTAGGTCACCGACCTGGAGAAACTCAGGACTGACAGAGCCCAGCCACCGTCACTGCTCCCTCCCAGCTAGGGTCTCAGGCCTGCAGCTCCTGGGGGACCAGGGGACAGCCCCTTCAGTTCCAGGAGCTCTGGGGCGGGGGGGGGCTACCTGTGAGAGTCAGCTGTGAAATTCTCAGGAATTCTGCAGGGCAATTATTAGACAGAGCCTTATCAAAAATCAGATTATACAAACTCAGCGCAGTGGCAATCTGGGAGGCTGAGGCAGGAGGATTGCAAGTTCGAGGCCGATCTCAGTAACTTAGCAAGACCCTGTCTCCCAAAAAAAAAAAAAAAAAAATTTTTTTTTTTTTTAAGAGCTTGGAGTGTAATTCAGTGGTAGAGCACCCCTGGGCTCAACCTCAAGTACCAGAAAATAAATAAATCATACAAATTACTATGAGATGCTTTATATTAAAAATAAAGCTAGTACTCAAATCTTCTCTCTCCTAATTTGTGCTTTTATTACGGTTTGCTTCTATCAATGCAGAACTCTCACCCACACAGTATCCACGTTGTCTTATGCATCACGCGTAACTGAAAGTAGACGGAGGAGGTCGCCAGTTTACGTGCGAGTTCTACCCTGACGTCTTCTCTGTATGGTGGGGTTAACTGAGTAATGATGTGTGACCCTGGGTCTCCGACTAGTGCTGTGTTCAGGAATGCCACATCAGTAGCTGGAAATTACACCCCAGAATACCAATGATTGTCCCCCACCCGGTGACACCACTTTACTCCTGGGTGTGGCCCTTTGAACACTTTTCCTTGCACTTATGGGGGATGATTACTTTTAAATGGGATCACACTACGCAGATTCTTTTATAAGTGACTTCTTACCTACCATCTCATGACAATCCCTTTACAGAAATAAGGGCCATTATACAAGATCTTTAATAATTCACACAGCATTCCACTCGGTGGCTACATTATGATTTATTGAACCAAACCCCAAAGTTAAATATCTCTTGCCTCCCTGTTTGTCCCATGAAGTGTCCTGGTTGATGAGTGGCTCTGTGCCTTTACCTGCAGCCGGGGTTAAGTGTTCCTTAGGATAAACTGCTAGAAGGATGGATTTCTGGGTAATTCTGCGTCTGGTTTTGATTTGCCTAGTATTTTTCTTTCTGTGCCTGGGAACATGTGCACTCATATCTTTTACAAAAGTGCTGTTCCATGTCCTGCTGTTTTAAAATTATGGTTTTATTATTTGCTAACATGCCTGCTCCAGTCATTTGAAGTCTGTATTAGGTTCCTGTGGCTGCTATAACGAATTACTCCATCGTTTAAAACCACACATATTTGTGCTCACACAGTTCCAGAGTGCAGAATATATATTTTTAAATGTATTAAAAAGTCTGAAACCAATAGCCCTGGGTGAGATAAGGGTGCCTGCCGGGCCATGTGGTGAACCCAGTTTCTGCCTCTTTCCACTTCTGGTAGCTGCCAGAACCCCTTGGACTATGGCCACATCACTCCAATCTCTGCCTCATGGTCACGTTGACTTCTATAAGGATATTTGTAACTGCATTTAGGGCCCATTCAGCTAATTCAGGATAATACCTCAATCCAACATCACTAACTTTATCATATCTGTGAAAATTTTTTTTTCTCCTCTATAAGGTAAATTCGCAGGTTCCAGGGATTAGGGATTAGGGAGGGCTATCTTTGTTTTTAAGAGCCATCATTCAGCCTGCCACAGTGTCATCAAAGGAAAACAGTATGTGTAATGATCCCTGAGTCACCCCAGGGGATTGGTCCCAGGACCCCTGTGGAAATGAAAATCCTCAGGGTAGTATTTGCATGTGAACTGGGCAGCTCCTCCCATCTACTTTCAGGTACATGAGGCATCAGACAATGTGGATACCGTGTGGGCGAGAGTTCTGCTGTACTGGGTAAGGGATAAGGGCAAGGGGACAGAAGCCGACGTACAGGCAGTTCAGGTGCCAGCACTGTAGGCCTGTCTACATGGCCAGGCCTGTGAGAATGTAATGCTTAAAAATATATGTATTTTTTTTTTCATCTGAGGTTGGCTGAATCCGCAGGTGCAAACAGCACCGTGAAGGTGAATGTCCTCAACACGACTGTTTCTCCACAGCAGACCATGACGACGGAGCCCCAGACCCCATTACGCCGTTCTGTAGTTGTGTGGAGGGTTATCGGGAAGGACACACACTTGGCTCACTTGGTCATGAACAGGGGCAGGCATGGGGAGCTAAGGCACCCTGAGGCCCACGGGTTGCCTGGTTCCTCAGCATTTGGGCACAGGCAGAGGGAGGCCACTGATCCTTCTCTCTCTCTCTCTCTCTCTCTCTCTTTGTGGGGGGTACTGGGGATTGAACTCAGGGGCACTCAACCACTGAGCTCCATCCCCAGCCCTGTTTTGTATTTTATTTAGAGACAGGGTCTCACTGAGTTGCTTAGTGCCTTGCTGTTGCTGAGGCTGGCTTTGAATTTGAGATCCTCCTGCCTCGGCCTCCCAAGCTGCCGGGATCACAGGAGTGTTTCACCGCGCCCAGCCCGCTGTGCCTTCTCTAAAGAGGGGAGTCACTGAACCCCTGAGGAGGAGCCCCTGAACCTCTGAGCCTCAGCATCTCCATCCCCGGGTGGTGTGAGGACAAGAGGAGCTGGTACTTGGGAAGAGCTAAGCACCGCACTGGGCCACAGTCCTCTGCCTCTTCCCAGGGGCTCACCGCCACCCTGCCCGGGCTGGCAGGAACCTGCTGCCCACCAGCACTAGGTGCCTCAGCAAGGCTTGGTCCTCTGAGGTTGGCAGCAGAGGAGACAGCCTTCCCTGGAAGGTGACAGCCCTGAACAGGACCCGCCCTGAGCAGGCCTCAGTAAGGATTTGCAGGTCAGAGGGAGGAAGGAGGGCCAGGGAGTCCTGCTGGGCTGTGCTGACACCCCCGGCTGCACACGGCCCGTTCACACTGGCAGGGGCAGTGGCCATCCTGGACAGAGGGCATCCCACCAGAAAGGCTTTAAGGTAGCCAGGCGAGGTGGTGCATGCCTGTAATCCCAGCCCTAGGGAGGCCGAGGCAGGAGGATCACTAGTTCAAAGCCAGCCTTAGTGAGGCCCTAGGCAGCTTAGATTCTGTCTCAAAATTTAAAAATAAATAAATGACTGGGCTCAGCATGTGGCTCAGTGGTTAAGCACCTCTGGGTTCAATCCGTGGTACCCAAAAAAAAAAAAAAGAAAGAAAGAAAGAAAGAAGGAAAGGCTTTAGCCTTCAGCTGCCCACACTGGAGGCTTAGAGGGGCCCACTTTCCATGAGCCCAGCAAGAGCCTTGCAGACCAGCAGCGTCTGAGCAGGCCGAGGGCTGGGAAGGAGACAGGCGGCCACAGAGTACCCAGGAGAGGGACCCAACAGAGCCAACAAGCCATCCCTGCTCCCAGAGGCCCTAGGATCAGCATCTCAGGAATCTAGACCATTTGGGCAAGAGGGACCCTGCCCCCCAAGAGCCCAGGAGACCAGCGAGAGTTGCCCCCGGGTCCCAACACATACAACAGTCTGCTTGCCGAACCCCAGCCCTCCAGGAAGCCTCAGCCAGGGCCTGCTGGCAACACAGAGGCCTGGGGGAGGGGCAGGGGACATGCAGGCAGGGCCTCGCTGTCAGGCTCAGAGCAGACCCTGGTGGACCCTGTGCCAAGCCTAAGAGCCAGAGGCTGCCTGGGAGGAACCCAGGGCTGGCAGAAGCAGCCCTTGCCCAGCCATCTGCTGCCCCCTAGTGGCTGGTGACCAGCCAGCCCCAGGCTTCCTGCCCAGTTCAGTCGTTCTGGATAGTGCTGGGAGAAGGGGACCCTGCACTCCACATGCAGAAAGCCATGTGCACGTGTGTGTGTGTGTGTGTGTGTGTGTGTGTGTGTGTTCAATGTGCACATCTGTATATGCCACCTGGACACAACCACCCAACTACCTCTGTCCCCACACGCTCACAGGTACCCCCGGCTTCTAGCCCAAATGCGCAGACGCGTTGCTGTCAATCTCACATCCAGAAACCCTCTCCTGGGCTCTGTGTCCACAGAGTGCTCAGTGGGTCTTGCGTCCCGCATGTCCGTCCTTCAGGGACTGCGCCCTGAGGCAGGGGATTCGTATTTACTTAGCCTGTTCACTCAAATGAACCTTAAGCGGAACATGACGTCCTCACTTTAAATGAAAAAACACTTTATCTGACACATCTAAAGGCAATGCACTTGATGAAGTGTGCCTCTGCCTAACATCGTCTTGCACCTGCGCGACTCTGTCACTTTGGGAAAGCATGCCACCATTTCCTTGGAGCTTTGAGCCCTGTGTGGCTGCAGAGCAGGCTTTACATGTCACAGGGATCCAGGTCCTAGGTGGGGAAGCAGCAGGCACAGGGTCATACGACTTGTCCAAGCCTCACAGCCAGGGCCCTCCTCCCCCACCCCCATTGTCCTTTGCTGGGGCAACCTCTTCCCTGTCAGGCCAACCCCAGCCAGAAGGGTGTCATCAGACCAGACCACCTGCCTTCCTGTTGGCATGTGGCCTCGCAGCCACGTGGACTCACCATGGACTCACCCTCCCAGGGCTCCAGTCACCCTCCGGACCCCAAAGGCTCACCAGGATGTGAACTCCATGGGGCTGGGGGCTAGGGGCACGGGGCACCCGGTGAGTCCTCAGCACTGGCTCTTGTTTATTGTACAAGTGCCCGACTGGCACATGCCACCTAGACACAACCACCCGGCTCCTCTGCCCACACAGGCACCCCTAGCTTCCAACCCAAATGGGCAGACGTTCATGTGAGGTAAGCACCCACGCACACAGGCGCACGCCCTCATGGGTACAGTGGGCATCCCAGAGTCCAGCCCCACGGCCAGGTCAGTGGCGCCACTGTCAGGTGTCACCAAGTTGGAGACAGCTACCTGCACCCCACGCCCAGGTGCTCTCCCCACGTCAATCCCATGACTCCACCCAGTGACGCCCTTCCCACGAGGCCTGCCTCTGCCTCCAGGGGCCCAGCTGCTCCCTGCGGTGGGGACCAGGGCCTTCCCTGGAGCTGCCCCGCATGTCTTTGGCCTCGGGCACAGATGGGAGAAGAGGCCCCAGCTCTGAACGGTGACACAGCCTGCCCGGAGCCACTGCACCAGGAGCGTGCCACGCGAGGACGAGGAGCTGGACACCATGAGCTCTGGAGCTGGGACACGCATCCAGCCAGGTTCGGCCAGAGAAGCGGAAGCCACGAGACGCTGTGCAGGTGTGTATTCTCAGAAGTGGCTCAGAACATCGTGGAGGCTGTCTGGGAAATGACAGGGGAAGGCTGTCACTTGGCAGGTGCCGGGGCTGCAGTCACAGGCTTAAGGGCTTCTCCTCGACGAAGCCTCAGCTTTATAACTGAGGACGTTGAGCTAACTGGATGAGGTGCACCAGGTAATGGAGGATTATCCTTCCGACTGACAGTTGGCTGGGTGCAGATTTCCTCACATCTGTGGAACGCCACTGTCACAACACCTAGGGCCGACCCACCTGACACACAAAACTCCTGGCGAGGTGCTGTGGTGCTCACCTGTAACCCCAGCAGCTCAGGAGGCTGAGGCAGGAGGATTGCAAGTTCAAAGCCAGCCTCAGCAACTGAGAGAGGCACTGAGCACCTAAGTGAGACCCTGCCCCCAAATAAAATATAAGACCAGCTGGGGATGTGGCTCTGTGGTTAAGCGCTTCAGGATTCAATTCCAGGTACCCAGCTCACAGGATCTGCCTGTCCTGCACACAATGGAAAACATGCCAGCCCGCTGCCCAGAAGAGGATTCCAAGTCCTTGGGTGACGGCCACTCTTCTCCCTAGTATCCTTAAATACTGCAAGGTAGGTTAACTGTTGTGAATACGTCTCATGTTAGATGAGGAGGGATGGGAGAAATAGCTGCATGTACAGATGTATGTAAACATGTAAGTTTGTGACATTACAAAATAAGGACAGCAGGCTCGTGACAGCTGCAGGGCTTGTTTCTGATGCTGGTCACGTGCCGTGGTTGGTATTCAGAACCTCCTTCTCCCACTGCCTATTTCGCATTCCTTTTGCCCTTCGCCCAGCATCCTGGCCAGTGGGGCTCCACCTGTTAGGGTGACCCAAACCCTCATTCCTAATGGGTCTGGGCCATGAGCAGTCCTGCCTGAATTGGGCTGCTGGTTTCCTGCAGATGATAACAACACTGTGGCCCCACTAGGAGATCCGCTGAGGGATCGCCTGGATTCCAGACATTCTCTTTCTTATCTCCACTGGATAGCAGCAGCCCAAGGTCCTCTCGGTGATCAAGATCAGTCAATGCAGCCTAGATAGTGACTCCCTTCTCCACCTGTCAGTCAGAGGTACAAGGCACTCCAAGCAGCCCACAGCGGTCTTCGCTGCCAGTTCCATGAAGCCACTGTTAGGCCTTCTGGTGGAAGTGTCCCTTCCTGTTGTTGGATGAATTATGCTTCCCTATCTTGGTTCATTTTCTGTTGCTCTCACTGAACACCAGAAGCTGGGTGTTTTTATAAAGAACAGAGGTTTATTTAGTTCATGGTTCTGCAGGTTGGGGGGACCAATGTCAAGGTACCAGCATCTGGTCAAGAGGGTCTCCTTGCTGTGTCATAACAGAAAAGAGGTCATCACATGACAAGGGCAGAGGAACTCTAAGTTCCCATCTCTCTTCCTCTTTATATCAAGCCACCAGTCCTGTGGGCACCACCCTCATGACTTCCTCTAACTCTAATGACCTCCCAAAGGCCCCACCTCCAACATATGAATTTGAGGATTTAATTTTCAACATAGAACTTTTGGGGGATACAGTCAGTACCCCCAAACTCATGTTCGTCCAAACCTCATCATGTTTCTTTATCTGGAACTTGAAGCCTTTGCAGATTTAGGTCCAATGATTGGGAAGGCAAAGTCTGCTCTTCTTAGAAGCCCTGCGAAGCCACAGAGGCACAGAGGAGGGACTGAGGAC